>NW_017675586.1:61063-64003 GCF_001879085.1 Nicotiana attenuata | reverse complement strand
AAGTTCATCAAACTAGGTCCTTTTTATTGTTATCTTAGGAGAAAGATTCATCAAACTAAGATTTCTATCCTAGGAGAAAATTCATCAGACTAGGTTTTCTATCTTAGGAGAAAAATTCATCAGACTAAGATTTTGATCCTAGGAGAAAGTTCATCAGACTAGGTCCCTTTTTTTGTTATCTTAGGAGAAAATTCATCAGACTAAGATTTCTATCCTTGGAGAAAATTCATCAGACTAGGTTTTCTATCTTAGGAGAAAAATTCATCAGACTAGGATTTTTATTGGGAGAAAATCCATCGGACTAGGGCTTTTTATCATAGGAGGAAAAATGTGAGTGCAATGGCAACATTTTATGCACATTAGCAAGACAAATAAAGGCAAAGATTTGAGAAACTTCCCTTTGTCGGCTCTTCTCTTCTTTTCTTTTTCTTCTCTTTTTTTTTTCCTTTTTTTTTCCTGAACCACTTTCCTTGCACTGCTTTGTTCCTGTTTCACACAAAGAAAAATTTGTCAGTTTTAAAAATGGTGGTCGGTTTATGGCCTTGAGTCTTGGGCATCTTGGCTTCTGCTCAATCAGCTTGAGTCGGTTTCAAGAGACTTTTGCTCTGCATCAACCCTGATTGTTTCACACCCGGTACCATTTGTATTTGTGACTCAATCAGCCTTATCCAAACTGGAGATCTTTGCTTAGGTGACCTTTTCTGATCTTGAATGACTCCCTGCTTTTTTAGAAATTATCTGTCAGAGAGAATCACCGGTTATATTTGCTTGCGCCAAGTAGGCTGACAAGAGTCTTTTTGAGGGGGAACCATTTTCATGAACCCTCGAGGCATGTTGACTGTAACAGATGAGTGTGCTGGCCAAATTTACTTTGTGCAACTGAAAAGCTGGTAGCAGATTTTGAAATCTTTTCTTGCTTGTTTTGACAAGGACTGACTTAGAGTGAAGGACACAATGACGCAAAGAAACAATATTAACAAAAAATGCTCATGTCGGGAAGAACAAAAGATAGAGCTTTTCTATTCTTTTTTTTTTCTTTTTTCTTTTTATTTTGCGGTAACTAGCCTTAATAATAATGACATGCATTTTGGACTTTACGGCCTGATCTATCAAACTGATCCAATCTTCCCTTTTACCATTTTTATGACCTTTGAAGTCGGGCTTGTTCGTGCCAATCCTTTGCATCAGCTTCACCACTCACTTTCGACTAGTGGTGCCCCGGGGGTTTTCACCAACAAGTCTCTCTCATTTATTCATCTCTGCTTATCGTCATCTTACAGTGTCCGTGAGGGTTTTCACTAGTAAAACTCTCTCATTTTTCTTTTTTTTTTCTTTTTCTTTCCCTTTCTTCTTTCTTTTGTGAGCAACTTGACAGTGTTCTATGTCGTGTGACAACTGCTGCTCATTTCATGCGTCTCTTGGAATTCTTGAAGGCATATCGAGAGTTCTTTATTTGGAAGGTTTTTGGATAGGATTGGAAGAAAGGACGCCATGAAGGCTCAAAGTAGACTCAATATGATGGGTTGTATGCTTACAACTGTTGGAATCGACTCTTTCAAAAATTAAATAAACTCTTTGCCCCAGTTTTAGATACTGGGGATTTTTTGGATTGCTTTCTTTTTTCTTTTTTTTATTCTCTTATTTATTTGGACCGAATTGTGAGGCTGCCTACGTATCCTCTTTTTTGAAGGAATCAGGTCAAACGTAGTTCAAACATCTAACCTAACTATTATTTCTTCATCTTTCTTTCTGTATCTCCCCTTTTTTCCTTCTATCTTTTTTTCTCTTTTTGTTTTCAAAACAAGTTGCCCCAGCTTCTATTTTCTGGGGGAATGGACCTTTGACAGTTCTTTTCTTCTTCATTTTTTTTCACTTGAACTTTCTAAGAATTGCCCCAGTTTGTACTCTTGGGACATGGACTTTTCTTTTCTTTTTCTTTTTCTTTTTTTTTTTCATTTTGATTTTTTTTTACTCTTGACTCTAAACTTAATTCCGAAAGAGGGTGGTCAAAGAAAATAACACAGGCTCAAAAGGGGTAGCGAAGGATATAAAGTGTTTGGATAGCAGAAAAAGGTCCTCCCAGCCTTGAGAACGCCAAACGTAGTATCTTTTCGCGATCACAGCATTGACGAACATGTCTGTCTTCTTGGTGTGTCATGGTCACAAGACACTTTCCTTCCATTAATGCCAAACTTTCGACCAAGCTTCAATTGATTCAATATCCTCAAGCCCGATCTTCACAATAATTTGAAGGAGAATTTTACTCGACCTTAATTCCAAAGTATTTCAACTCTTTATTCATCCCCAAAAGTGTCTTTTTCTCAGTTATCCAATTCCAGCTTAAATCAATGTTCTAAGATCTGGCAAAAAATTCCGCATGCATGTCATGTCACTAGAACTATCGGTGAAAGAACTAAGCATGTAATGACACAAAAGGACAAATTGCATTTCATTGAGTAAAGGATGGACGGGTTTGACAATAAGAAAAGCAACCTAAAATCTGAATTACAACCTTGAAATAACTCAGACACTGAAAATAACAACAGAACAAACAGACAAGACTCACACAGACAAAATAAAGGGATAGAAGAGTTTAACTCAATAAAACAAATAAAATCTGGATCACAACCCTAAAATAACCCAGATAATAGAAAAAACATCAAAACAAGCTACCAAGATTCCTTCCTAGCGAGGAGGGAATGACTTTTCAATTGCTAAGCTTGACATTTAGCCACAAATTTTCTCATTAGAATCACCATGGCCTTCTCCAATTTCAGTCGGCAAGTTCCCGAGAGGATTCTCATACTCCATGTCACCATGCATCATCCCCACAAAGTGTGCATCATCATGTGCAGGTAAAGGATTCTGCGTGATATTCTGGGTGTCTTGGATGACAATCAGTTTTTTCTAGATCATCCTTTCTATTTCTCTTTTCAAATC
>NW_017675586.1:58420-58910 GCF_001879085.1 Nicotiana attenuata | reverse complement strand
ATTCATCAGACTACGATTTTGATCCTAGGAGAAAGTTCATCAGACTAGGTTTTCTATCTTAGGAGAAAAATTCATCTGACTAAGATTTCTATCCTAGGAGAAAGTTCATCAGACTAGGTCTTCTATCTTAGGAGAAAAATTCATCAGACTAAGATTGCGATCCTAGGAGAAGATTCGTCAGATTAGGTTCCCTTTTTTTGTTATCTTAGGAGAAAGATTCATCAGACTAAGATTTTAATCCTAGGAGAAAGTTCATCAGACTAGGTTCCCTTTTTTGTTATCTTAGGAGAAAGATTCATCAGACTAAGATTTTGATCCTAGGAGAAAGTTCATCAGACTAGGGCTCCTATCTTAGGATAAAAATTCATCAGACTAAGACCTTGATCCTAGGAGAAAGTTCATCAAACTAGGTCCTTTTTATTGTTATCTTAGGAGAAAGATTCATCAAACTAAGATTTCTATCCTAGGAGAAAATTCATCAGACTAGGTT
>NW_017675586.1:7813-57933 GCF_001879085.1 Nicotiana attenuata | reverse complement strand
ACGCCCACGCTCAAGGCTCAGTCTTGCGACATCATTGGTTTGCATATCTTATTCTCTTTACTTACACTTGGCATCTATTGCCTAACAACTAGTATTGAAATAAATCACATATTATTAGAACCACAAAATCAAATATAATTGTTAATACCATTTTCAAGGTAAACAGTTTGGCGCCCACCGTGGGGCTAAAAATAAAAGTGATTGTTTTGGTGCTAGTTTTCTGAAAACACAAGTTATTCTTCACACTTTTTCTTGTCCAAGAATCTTTGATTTCAGGTCAAGAAATGTCTAACTCAGCAAATGCACACGAAAACAATGGTATTAGGCCTCATGGAGAAAACAGTGCAGATGTCAGTGTACCACCGCAAAACCCAGGGGTGGCACCAGCACAAATCCCCATCGACGTGGGCTCACGCAATGTTGTGCTCATACCGACGGAAGTGTGCGCAGGGAAAACCAAGATGAAGCACGGGGGACTCCAGCTCGAGAGGAAAGAGAAGTTAGCCTTTAAGTCATTTTTGAGATGTTGCAAGCACAACAAGTGGCTATTGCTCAGCTACAAAGTCAACAAAAAACTCCAAGCCAGCAGCACCAGAAACGGCTCCTCGAGTCGAGCAGGCACTAGAGAGATCGAGTAACAATGGGTCAGCAGCAGACCCCACTCTTATGAAGATGCTCGAGGACCTCAACAAAAGGATTGAATCAGGAGAAAAGAAGATAGAGGCTAACGATAAAAAGGTGGAGACATATAACTCGAGGGTCGATCAGATCCCGGGCGCACCCCCAATTCTGAAGGGTTTAGATTCAAAGAAGTTCGTGCAGAAACCATTCCCATCAAGTGCGGCTCCGGAGCCCATCCTGAAGAAATTCAAGATGCCCGATGTCCCGAAGCATAACGGGACCACGGACCCCAATGAGCACATTACCGCTTATACTTGTGCTGTAAATGGGAATGACTTAAAGGATAACGAAATTGAGTCCATCTTGCTGATGAAATTTGGAGAAACACTATCAAAGGGGGCTATGATGTGGTATCATAACCTACCCCCGAATTCAATAGATTCATTTGCCATATTGGCAGACTCTTTTGTGAGGGCACACACTGGTGCCATCAAGGTCGCCCCTAGGAAGTCCAACGTCTTCAAAATCAAACAGAGAGAAAACGAGATGCTAAGAGAATTTGTATCTCGCTTTCAGATGGAGCGAATGGAATTACCACCAGTCTCCGATGACTGGGCAGTACATGCCTTCACTCAGGGCTTGAACGAATGAAGCTCGATAGCTTCAAAGCAGCTAAAACAAAATTTGATCGAATATCCCCCCGTGACTTGGGCAGATGCGCACAACAGGTATCAATCAAAGATCAGGGTCGAAGACGACCAATTAGGAGCCCCCTCGGGATCAGTATATCCTAGCAGGCTCTTAACAAAGGGACAAAGGTTTAAAGAAAGGGAGTCGAGACGAAACAAGGAAAGATACAAACCATATGTAGAAGATCGAAGAAACGCCCCGAGGCGTTATACACCTCGAAGCAATTGAAGGACAGATCGAGGTCAAAGTTCTCGGGGACTCATGAGTAAATCTAGGTTCGATAGGCACACTGGGCTGGTAGAAGCACCCCAGCTATTTGAGTACAACTTCAACGTTGATGTCTCGGACGTCGTATCAGCCATAGGTAAAATCAAATATACCAGGTTGCCAAAACCCATACTGTCAGATCCTTCACAGAGGAACCCTAACTTGGTATGCAAATATCACGACACTCACGGTCATAGGACCGAGGATTGCAGACAGCTTCGAGAAGAGGTAGCCCGACTGATCAGTGAAGGGCGCCTTCAAGAGTTCCTCAACGACTGAACTAAAAAACAATTTTGGGAAAAAGAGGCAAACAGGAAGAACGAACCAGAAGAACCACAACACGTCATCCACATGATTATTGGAGGGGTAGTCACCCCACAGGGACCCTTTGTCAAGCGGACGAAAATATCCATCACCAGGGAAAAGCGAACTCACAGTTACATACCAGAGGATGCTCTCACATTCAGCGAAGAGGACATCGAGACCTTGTCTCAGCCTCATAATGATGCACTGGTAATTTCTTTTCTTTTGTATAAATTTCAAATTAAACGTGTGCTCGTAGATCTAGGTAGCTCGGCCAACATAATCAAGTCGAGGGTGGTCGAGCAGCTCGGACTGCTTGACCAGATCGTACTCGCCTCTCGAGTCCTCAAATGATTCAACATGGCGAGCGAGACAACGAAAGGGGAGATCATCCTCCCGGTCAACGTGGCCGTCACAATCCAAGATACCAAGTTTCATGTCATCGAAGGTGACATGAGATACAATGCCTTACTTGGATGCCCGTGGATACACAGTATGAGGGCAGTGCCATCAACCCTTCATCAAATGATGAAATTTCCAACCAAGGATGGAGTAAAAGCAATGTACAGGGAGCAGCATGCAGCAAGAGAGATGTTCGCGGTGCACGACATGGCACCAGCATCGATGCCCTCTACATTGAAGAAGCCAAAAGACAAGCAAACAGCCAAGTAGCAACCACAACCGACATTCTCGGCTACACCCGAATGAGTGAATAAAGGACCATGTCGCGTCCTCGGAGCAGGAAATTGAAACTTATCGAGGCTCGAACGCTATCATTGCTAAGGTACAACCCTCTCCATTTTCATTTATGTTTTATACTAACTTATTCTAGGTGTTCGATTGAGAGGAATCGAAGCACCCTCCAGCTCGAAGACCTTGGGTTTTAAAGCATGTGTTGCGCTCTTTTTCCCTTAGATCGGGTTTTATCCCAAACAGGTTTTACCAGCGAGGTTTTTAACGAGGCAACATCAATATACTACCTAAGGAGAACTCATCAAGTATTCAAGGCTTCTCTTCGATCAACCTCAAATACTGGGGGGGGGGGGCATCACCCCGGGAGGTCACCTCTGGAAGAAATCAGATTATGCCTAGGAGGACCTCGATAGGAGAATGTTGTATTGGGCCAAACGGTCAAATGAACCGTGTCCATGTAGAACAATCAAGCCTCCAAAGGCAAAAGAAAAATGCATATATCAAGTAATTGAGGAAGCCTCTTTGCTTATCAAAACACTTTGTGCCTCGAAGAAGTTCACTACTTTCTCATAAGACGGCTCAAGGGCCAAAAACTCTCGAACACTCAAGGACTGTCATCGACGGTCAGCTCATTGAGCCATCTAAAACTCGAATTCGTAAGACCTCGATCAGGCTATTTCGAGCTCGTAAGCCTTCAGTGAGGCAACATCAAATCTGTAAGACCTCAACGAGGCATGCCCAAACTTATAAGACCTTAAAACGGCATAACCCCGATATTAAGGGCAAGGCTATATATCCGAACTTGTAAGACCCCCAAAAAGGCATACCCTCGATATAGACGCCGAGGTCATCTCACGCGGGGACCAAAGGCTACGGCTGAACATAAAGGTCATATCAAAAGGCTCCGGTCGAATTAACGCGGCTTGGAGACGTCCGAACGCTGCCATAAAATTAAAGGCCTTCAAATAATTCGAAAATACTTCGTAAAGAACCGCTTAATCAGGCTACCCCTGGCATAAGCAAAGCAGCTTGGATCATATCAGCTCCAAACAATGAAAAGGCTTCGAGACAATCAGCCTTCAGCAAAAAGGCTTCGAAAAATCAGCCTTCAAGAGAACCTCCCGAGGTACTCAATTATCGTCACATATCGACTCATAATCGAGGTTCTTATTTGAGTCGTCAAAGAGTCAGACGAACACAAAACATTCCAAGGCATAATCAAAACTTCAAAATCTTCAGCCGAAATGGGGGAAAACAATAGCCAAATTAGAGGTCAAATCGACCCAACCTAAAAAGAGCCTCAGGGCCAACATAAAGAGCCCAAGGGCCAATCTAAAGAGCCTCAAGGCCAATCCATGGAGCCTCAGGGCCGAGCTAAAAAGCCTAAGGGCCAATATGTTGAAAACCTAAGGGTCAATGAGCCCGAGTCAAAACTTGATTCGAGGACCGAGCCCTAAACGATCAACTATGATCAATTACTCATCAAACACAACCTAAGGGTTCCTATCGTAAATTCCAGCATATCGGACTAATTATCGGCAAACAACAAAACTCAAAACATAAACAAAGACACAAACAAGTGGAAATTTATATAAAGGGAAAACCAAAGGGTTCCTTTTTTATTATAAATAATGGCACAAAGATACACTTACAACACTCCCACAGGGAGCCCTATACAAAGAGCAAGAAAGAAAAACCTAGTCTACCTTCGGGAACTAGCCTTTCCCCCTCAGGGATTATGTCTCAATCGGCACCATCGGGACCAGCTCCCTCACTGGCCTCCTCCTCGTTGTCTTCAGCATCAGAAATGAGGAACTTGGCGTCGAACTCATCCGCCTTGGCCTGCTCTATCTCCTCCGAGAGATCAAAGCCCTTACCATGAATCTCCTCGAGAGTTTCCCTCTGGGATCTGCATCAAACATATTCATTGCTTCTCCTCTCTCAATCGGAAGCCCCCCTCAACTTTATATGAGCTTCAACAGCATCTTTCAGATAGATGGCCACCTTCTTATCGGCCTTTGCTCGAACCTCTTCGGCTTCGGCTCGAGCGTCCACAACTTCGACCTTCATCTTCAAAAGATCTGTTACCAGCTTAGCAATCCTGCTCGTCTGGACCAAGTTGCTTTCTCGAGCATTACGAAGTTGTATCTCGAGGGCGGAGGCCTTAGCCAAAGCATTCCTTTCCGCCGCAACATGAGCATCTATTTGTGCCTTCAATTTGTTGCATTCAGAATTAACCTGGTTGGCTTTGCCCCGAAGGCGTTCCAGCATCTCTGCCTTTCTCTGCAATTGAGATATCGAAATTTTAGTTTCCGAAGATGGGAGAAGAAGCATGTATTCCCTCAAAATAGAGGTTACCAGTTTCTCGAGGTTTCCTTCGTAATCATAACTTCGGTTCAACTCCGATCGAAGATATGTCAGCTCTCTTGTCTTCTTATCACAAAGAAGCCTGAGAGATCACTCCCCATTCAAGGCTTTACGTGACTTAGCCTCACAGGGAAGCAACTCAGACTTGAGCTTATTGAAGGCCTATGAGAAAGAAGGTTCAGTTAAAAAGAAGAAAGTATGAAGTTAGAAAAGTAATAATGACTTCAAAACTCACCATAGAGCTGAGTCGCTGAGCTTCATCGAAGGTCAATTTCGCATCTACCGGCTCGATCTCATCGGCCCCGGTAGAGCAACCCGAGGCGCTCTGATTAGGCGGAGATACGTCGAAGCCCATTTCCCTCGGAGCACTTCACGACATCCGAGAACCAACTGCCAAATCAAGTAATGAAGGACCTTCGCCCCTCCTCTCTTATGGAACCTCTCCTTCGAGACTAGGGGCCTTGAGCCCAGCGGGCTCAACAGTCTCGGGAGGCCTCTTGGTTCGAGCCATCAATGTAGAATCATCCTCTCTAGGTGCATTGATGTCCAAAGAACAACTGATAAATATGAGATCTTCGTCAGCGGCGACGTCCTCCTCGCGCCACCGGGCGGGTCCTACCTTGCTATGGGAATCCTCGTCCTTCGAGGATCTCTTTCTTTTATCATCCTTCCTTGTCTCAGAATTCGAAGGTCCTTCCTCCTCCTCGAAAGGGAACGGTCTCACCTCGAAAAACTCACTGATGCCTGCAATAAAGAAATTAGTGTGCGTAAAGGAAAGATAGAAGGACTACATATCACATACCATGGTGCTTAGCCTCCCATTTCCCTTTGACAAATCTCACCACTTGCGCTCGTCATAAGTCGAAGAGGCCGCCAGTTTGCGGGCCTAGTCCGCATGATCGGGGACCTCATTTGGCATCCACGGGATCGCTGCAAAAAAAGAAAAACGTCCTTACGGAGTCTGGCTCCATCGAGAACAAAAATAATAGAGTACAGTATATCACTTACGCTTGAAATTCCATTTCTCGAGAAATGGCAAGAACTCCGCAGTATTAATATCAACAGTCCTCACTCCAACAAACCGACTCATCCACCCTCGATCCCTGTCCTCGTCATCACTATCAATAAAGTGCTTGGTGGATCAACGTCGTAGTGTAATTAGACCTCTATAATGCAAAGGCCGATACAATCTGATTAGGTGGCTAAGAGTGAACTCGAGCTCGGCCTTTTCAGCAAAAAATCTCATCATCAACACGATCCGCCAGAAAGATGGATGGATCTGAGCCAAAGTAACTCAATATCTTTGATAAAATTCAAGCACGAGTCGATCGAGAGAACCCAACATAAAAGGGTACGTGTACACGTTCAGAAACCCCTCTACGTGGGCCATAATATCCTCTTCCCGGGAGGGTATCTGTAGCCTCACCTTTTCTCCCCATCCGTAGTCTCTCCTCATAGTCGCAAGGTGTCTCTCTTCTATTTATCAAATGAACCTCGATGCATGTTCTCGATTGCCCGGAACGTCGAGAGGTTTCTCTATCATAAGATCTTTCATCGAGATGAAACAGTTCGAAGTTGGCTCGCCAAACGCCAGCGGTATACCACCGGGCGGGCGGGAAGCAGAGGTGGGACTTCCCTCTTTCTGGTGATCAGATTTGGGTATGGTATCCATGATTCCTTCAAAACAAAAAAGGGAAGATGAGAACTTAGGCGAAAGCTTTGATCTGATGCGGCACTAGAAATAGCGCATAAAAAAGGAACTCTATAGAGAAAGGTAGTTGCACAAAGCGGCAAAGCCCTCAATGAAAGGAAAGAAAGTATATATAAGAAGAATGGCGACTATTCATTAACTTTGATAGCCAATCAGCTCTGACAAAGCAATTATGACTATTTGGGAAAATGTTACAATGGGGCCACTTCGGTCACTTCACGGTCATGTCACTGGAATGACGTCACCACACAGTGTTCGAGGGATCGAGGAGTCAAATCGATTCCTTACCAACCTGACTGAAGGAAGGTATGCGATCGAAACCAGAACAACCCGACCGAGGGAAGGTATGCGATCAAAACCAGAACAACCTGACCTCAAGGGTCTCTGATACTCCAAGACCAAGCTCGAAGGAGTTAAATTCAAGTTCGAAGCTTGACTTTGGCATGAACACTAAAAGGCAAAACATTGAAGACATTAAACAAGAAAATCTTTTGCATTCCAAAAATATATTTACAAAGGTGCATTTACAGAACTCCCACGCGGAGTCCACATACAAAAGAAGAAGTAAAGAAAGCAAAGGTGGCCTGGTCTTCATTTTTGCTACTCCCCGAGCTACTTGCAGAGCTCTCGTCCGAAGTAGTCGGAGCTGCCGACTCCTCTTCCAAGGCCTTCGCTTCTTCGATCTCGGTAGAGAGATCTAAACCCTTGGCGTGCACTCCCTCAAAGACCTACCTCCGAGCTTCTAATCGAGCATGTGCTAGGGTGCGAGCCAGTTTAAGCTCAGCCTTTTCAGATATCTCCCTAGCTCGAGTATTCGCTGCGCCAGCATCTTCCCGATATGAGAATATGAGTGCATCAGCTTCAGACTTGGCCGTGGATAATGCGGCAGCCGACTCAGCATAAAGCGCCTTGAATTTGTGAGCCTCCTCTTTAGCACCTTGAAGAAATCTCTAAGTCGAGGCCAGCTCTTCTCGGAGAGTATCCCTTTCCAAGGCCATGCTATCCTTGTACGGCTTCAGCTCAAGGATCTCCACATCTTTGGCTACAATCTCTTCCCGAAGCTGCCCCTCTAGGTCATCCTTTCGCTCAATCTGCAAATGCCGAGTCAAGGTAATAACATCGAGTTATGAAAACAAAAGGTAAGATCATAAAAACCAAACTACCTGCTCGATAAAGTTGGCCCGCTCTTGAAGAACTTTCTCCGAATTTGCTCGAAGGTTGTTCAGTTCCTCATCCCTTCGGGCGTATAGAGTTTTTAGCTCATTCGACTCTGAAGCGAGCTTCTCGAACTCCCCCTCACAATGAGTCAGTTCAGCTCGTAACTTGGAGAAGTCCTACTCGTATAGCATCGTGACCTATAGCACGAAGGAAAGAAGTTAGAAAAACAAAGATCAAAACTCAAGGCACAAAGGTCATGTCAAAAATCACCTGTTTTTGGAGTTTCGCAACCTCCTCAAGAACGACAGGGGCATCGAGATCATCATCCTCTTCAACACTAGCAAAAAAATCTCCAAATGCATCATCCTCTCCTTGGGATTCCCCCACATCGGTAATCTCCCTATTTTGGGCATCCCGTATTTGCCCTGGGAAAACAACGGGCCTGATTGAAGATCTCCTATGACATCAACCTCTACCGGGGCTTCCTCTCGCCCTCGAAGGGCCTCAGAGCTGGATCCTCCGAATGCGCCAAACAAGTGCTCATCGGAACAAGTTGTATCCTATTCAATGGTTGGCTCGGGGACTGCATCCAAACCCTCCTCGAGAGTCTCCTCAATACGAGGTGGGACCGCATCGACCACCTCTGACTCGGCAGTCTTATGCCCGGCAACCTTCAAAGCAGTCTATGTACCAGTGGGCAACCGTCATCGTCTTCGTCTTAAGCACGAAGATTCTCAGCAGCTGTCGGAGTTAAGGCCGTTGCATCGACCCTAAGCTTTCGAGCCTTAGCTCTCTTTGGTTTCAGAGACTCCGTCGGCGTCTCCTTCTTTCTCTTTCTATCTTTGGCGGGTTTTTGGATCTCCTTTTAGCCAGGAGAAGGCGATCTCATTGAAACGGCTTCCCCGAGGCTGGCACAAGCATAAAATGTCAAACATACCAGCAAAAAAATCTATTTATAAGGAATTTAGAGGCGACAGTGGTGAGGGCGTACCATGATTTTTGGCCTCCCATTGAGTTTTGGCCAAATCACGCCAAATGCGCTTGTCATATGAGGAGGTGGAGTCTAGGAGTTTAACCCAGCCCAAGAGGTCCTTGACTGCGTCGGGGAACCACGCGGTGGCTACACAATCAGAGGAGAATCAATTCAAAAAAGAAAAGAATTAGTTCGAAAGAGGAAAAGAGGACATTCAGATAATAAAACATGCTCAGTGTAACGAAAACTTACGTCTCATATTCCATTCCTCAGGGAATGGCATCTTCTCGGCAGGGATGAGGTCTGAAGTTCTGACTCGAACGAAGCGGCTCATCCGCCCCCAGTCTTTATCTTCGTCGATGCTGGCAAAAAATGGTTTGGGAGATCGACGTTGTAGTTTGACTAGGCCCCCTTGATAGAGACGAGGGCTATACAATCTAATCGGATGATCGAGGGTGAAAGGCATCCCCTCGACCATGTTCGAGAAATATCTAATAAAATAGACGATTCTCCAAAAAGAGGGATAAATTTGACCAAGCGTCACTCGATATTATCGACAAAAATCGAGGATTACCTGGTCTATCGGTGGAGAAGAAGAATATACAAGACCTAAGGTAAAGGGATACGTATATACGCTAAGGAAACCAGCTCTGTGTGTAGTTATATCTTCTTTCGATGAAGGGATCTCTACTAGTACCGCCTCTCCCCAGCGGCAATCTATTTTCATCTTCGTTATGTCGGTTATTAGACTAATGTACTGAGACATGGGCTCGCATCGGCCCGGTACCGAAGAAGGTTTATCAATTTTGAAATCGAATGATGTATCGAAGGGCCCAGGAATACACCCCTCAATGCAAGGAGGCACTACCTTTTTGCTCTTAGACGAGCGTGACGACGAAGAGGCTTCATCTTTTCGAGGTACTGTCTTAGAAGTTTTGGCCATGGTTATAATAAAGTTTCAAAGTAAGCTGACGAAGAAGTAAACACAGAAGTAGGGTGAAGGCAGGAAACTGTTAACAAAGATTTGAAGATTTAAAGATGTTTCAAAGGTTTAAAAGATAGGGAATTGGAGTATTTATAAGTGTCATCTAAGTGTATTGGAGGAGTTGAAAGGGCGACCAATAGCGGTTCATGGGCTTTTCGAGAACCGTGTTGACAAGACCTCTCTACAACTTTTCTGTCACATCATTTAATGATCTCACGTGGCTGACGTCATAATGGGGGTATTGAACAGGCAAGAACTCAAGATCGTTTCTTATTGTTTCATTCTAAGAAACGCGGGGACTATCTGTATACGGCCAAAATCGGGGAATTAGACTTTGGAGCTACTGTGGCACTCCACGCCCGACCTCGAGAAGCTCGAAGCAGAATTTGAAGTGTGACCCTGAGGGAACATATCGAAGGTTCAATGTGGTCAATCTCGGAGCAGTACAAATCGATGATCTTCATGGAAAGGCGGGAAGGCTCCTAAGGATACGTGGTTAGAGCTGACCAAGTCTGCAAGATAGTCAAAAATCTTACTGAGCCATTATACAGCTGTNAATATATGATGACCGAACATGATATACAAACTTATACATGTGACATACGGGCCTATAAGGCCGACATGACCATTTGTAAACTCAAGACATAGGCCGACAAGGCCATACAAGTATCCATACACCTGACATCTGTCTACAAGCCTCTAAGAGTACATAAAATCATAAAGGTCGGGACAGGGCCCCGCCATACCAATCAATACATATCCAAAGCATACTGACCAAATAGGCAACTCCGGAGCAAGTGGAGTACACCAACACCTTCGCTGAGCTGATAGCCTACTAGGAGGAATGTCAACCTGTCTATCAGGACCTGCGGGCATGAAACGCAGCGTCCCCAGGCAAAAGGGATGTTAGTACGAATAAAGTACCGAGTATGTAAGGCAGGAAAGCATAAACAAGATCAGTAACGTAAAGAGAGATAGAGGAGATACAACCTGTAACATCTGAGTGCCTCTGGGGGCTACTAACATGAAATGCATAATACATATATATACATAAGCTTTTAAAAACATACATCATCATCATATCATACCCGGCCTCAAAGAGGACTCGGTAAAAACGTACCCGGCCATCATAAGGCTCGGTAGAATCGTACCCGGCCACGTGGAGCTCGGTAAACCCAACTGATTAGTGGTTGCACAATAGGTGCCATACCCGGCCGACTATAGCGCGGCTCGGTAGAGTAAAGTAGATACATATATAATGCATGCTGGACTCATGGAGTCACGTTCTAAACCTTTTGGAGTGACATAAGGTCATTGCACCATTGATTAACATTATGGAAATCATACCATCAATATGAACTTCACTAGGACTCAAGGATCATATATACTTTCTTGGAATAACTTTGTAAGGAAATAATAACATGGACAACCTTAGTTGCTAGGAGTAGATTCATTATGAAATAGCGTATCGTTTATGTTCGTTTCACTTTAGATCATGCCAAAAGAATGAAGGAAGAGCCTTAACATACCTTAAACACGTTGAGTCCTTAATACCTTCTAAGCAACTCTTCAAACAAGTCAACTCGATCTATCATAGCATAAGGAGATTCAAAATCAGTGTTGAGCAAAGGCTAAGTCTGTAACTTAAGCTAGTAGCTCGTCTACGTAAATTCGGGCAGCATCTCCCTTGTAACAAGGGCCTCCTCCAATACCATATACCAACAACAACAGCCAGGGAAGTCCAGCAACCTTATACAGCGGCAAAAACTTGGAATTTCATCCAAATACAGCCCACAACAATCCTCAATGACAACACAACCTCAAAGAGGTGTTGTTCTTCACTAGAACTAAGTTTAGATGTTGAAATATGGTGTAATCACTTTGGAATCACTTCAAACCCTTGTGGAATCTGTTTAGAAGGGTTAGGAGAAGTTTGGAGACGAAGTTGAGTTGAAAATAAGTGAAAAATAGGCGTCCAAATCGTTTATAAATTGAAGTAGCTCAACCACCGCCTAAGTGGGTCCCATTGGGAGCTGCTTGCGCGGTCTCGCAAAAATACGAATATCTCTCTACTCCGATGTCGTATTGACGAACGGTTTAATGCGTTGGAAATTAGACTCGTAGATCTTCAATTTGATATGTAGATCATCCATTGATTCCAAGTATATTGGGAGAAAAGTGCATCTACATTTGACCTAAATTTCAGCACATTATAAATGCAACTTGTGATGATCTTTGCTAACTTTTGTTCCATAACTCATTTGACTTAAAAACATAACACACGACTATCATACGACTACAATAACTCATAAATTAACCTCCTCATCATGTTAATCACCCTAGTCTCACCCCAAAAGAATATGTTATAACATTCCAAACTTGTTGATTTTTGACGAAACTTATTTTCTTCAATTCGTTTAGCGACTAAGCTTTTAAACCCTTTTGGTACTTGTTATTCATGATCTTAAATATTTGTAACCTCCAAGGTAGCATGATTAACTTACTTTATTTGCTTCCAAATATAATCTCATTTTCGAGCTTACATCAATGACTTACGACGTACTCTCACGTATGAAAACTTGGGCTGTAACAGTTTCGTACTGGTAGCTAGCCTTTCGCTTCCTCCTTGTACTTGATTTTGACTTGAATAGGATCTTAGGAGTAGGTTTTGGGGCTGAACCGTCATCATCTGCTTGCTTGGTCACTTTCGTGATAAGGCGCTTAAAAGGATTTTGGATTCTATATATTTTGGGAACTAAAAGAGTGGGTTGTTGATAGAGGGGAAGAGGCAAAGCACAACCAATTATGTGGCACAAGATGCGCTGGTATTGCAAAGGCAGGAATGAGTTCACAACATTCGAATAAGCTACTCGACCGAGATCTTGCATGTTTTATAGGGTCCTTCTTATGTCTTTCCATAAGCAGATGTATGAGGCTCAGATCAAGACCGAAAGACATATGGAGAAAGAAAAGATCAGACCATCAACGGCTTTCGAGTAGAGGATTTTTTTTGCTATCTTTCTATGAGCTCCTAGGAAAGAGATCCTACTCCCAAAGAAAGGAAGTGAGCTTATCGCCTACTGATCTTACTCAAAAAGAGTCAATGGGAGTAGACACATCAATAGCAGTAGACAAAGGCCCTTCTCTCCGTGATCAACTTCCTTTCGTAGTACCCATACCCACAGGGAATTCGAATCCCCGTCGCCTCCTTGAAAGAGCGATGTCCTAGCCTGGTTTTTAAGACCCTTTCTGATTCCCTCACCCAATCTCATGAGAAGCAAGCCCAACAGACCCTGCCTTAACCTGTCTTCAGAAAGTCAGCCCTCATCGGGCCAGAGACCGGGGGAACTTTAGAAGAGATGGGGAAACCTAGCAACTTCCGATCGTGGCGGGGATAAGCTTGATTCTTCACAAGCCTATCCCCCTAAAAAACCGACCCTGTAGATTAGAAAGTTTAGCAAGACTATCAAACCATGAACAAAACTGCGGGAGGGACAACTACCTAAGGCTTAAAATGACAGAATGGGCGAACTGGACCCCGGCCCCTTCTGGACTAGCCATCGAAGGAGACTCACTCGGGACTACATACTACAGCCCGTGGACGGGTCGCTTAGTCGATGCTCACGCATGGAGCTCGCCGCTGAAGCGTTAAATGTGCTTCTATTTAGTAAATAGATTTTGACTGAGATAAAACAGAATCACAAGGAGCTATGGCCCGCAACGAGGCACCATTAGAGGTAGCATCAACATTTAAGGCACCATCTGAGGTTGCATCCTGATCGGTGGATATGAAAAAGAATCAATTCAAGGACAAAGTCTCTGATATACTATGATCCAGATCTAGGAAGGGCCAAACATGAATTGGAAAGAGTCACTTTCCTCATAGGAGAAAGGGTGTGCGCTAAAGCTAGAACAACTCTTTTTCGCTAACCAGCAGGCAATAGAATCAGCCGATAGGCTTAGGAAAGCGTAGAGAATCACATAGATAAGCCCCTACCTGCCAGCGCATTATGCCCGCGTGTTTCAACGGGAACACCAAAAAAAACTCTCTCCCTGAAACTCCAGCCAAATTGTTTAGGGATGATGGTAAACCCGTTTGCAAATCACAAAGCAGACAACTCGTCGATCTTCGTCTAGCTCCCTAACTACTTACTAATAAAGGAAAAGAATAAAAATGGGTAGAGCAAGATTCCTAAGGAGCCTTTTCTTGTTCTGAAAGCTAGCCTTCTACGGTGGGATAGCCACTCGTGCAGAAGGAGATGTTTGGAAGAAAAGCCCCATCTCATGGTGCTTTTGTTAGGAGCTTGACAAGCAACCCTTCTTCTTGATCTGAGGTGTGAAGAGAAAGATTTCTTTTTTATGACTTCCACTTATCAAGAAAGAATCACTTCGGACAATTAGACTAAGCTTCCCCCTTATCTCTCTTCTTTAGCTAATGATGAAGAAAATCCCTAAAGTCAAAGTAGTCTGTATACGGCCAAAATTGGGGAATTCGACTTTGGAGCTACTGTGGCACTCCACGCCCGACCTCGAGAAGCTCAAAGCAGAATTTCAAGTGTGACCCCGAGGGAACATATCGAAGGTTAAATGTGGTCAATCTCGGAGCAGTACAAATCGATGATCGTCATGGAAAGGCGGGAAAGCTCCTAAGGATACGTGGTTAGAGCTGACCAAGTCTGCAAGAATAGTACAAATCTGTACTGAGCCATTATACAGCTGTACCAATAGCATTTCCTCATCATTATTAGACATGTACTATGTTGGCATTACCCCCCCCCCCCCCCCCGCTCTTATATAAAGAGGGACCCTTGTCGTTTTGTAACACACATGAATATTAAATACAATAGAAGATTTTCTACTTTTCTTGCCTAAACGTGTTCAACAATTACTCTACAAATTTATTGCTTGTTCATTTATTGTTCTTCATTTTATTGCCCACATTAACCGCAAAAGTCTATCTTCGAGGCCTTTGATATCATTGTTTCTTCATCAATTGTTCATTGCTAACTGCCCTAACTAGACCTCGAAGCCCCCCGCTCCAGCCAGCTCAAGGCTCAGTCTTGCGACATNGTATTGGAGGAGTTGAAAGGGCGACCAATAGCGGTTCATGGGCTTTTCGAGAACCGTGTTGACAAGACCTCTCTACAACTTTTCTGTCACATCATTTAATGATCTCACGTGGCTGACGTCATAATGGGGGTATTGAACAGGCAAGAACTCAAGATCGTTTCTTATTGTTTCATTCTAAGAAACGCGGGGACTATCTGTATACGGCCAAAATCGGGGAATTAGACTTTGGAGCTACTGTGGCACTCCACGCCCGACCTCGAGAAGCTCGAAGCAGAATTTGAAGTGTGACCCTGAGGGAACATATCGAAGGTTCAATGTGGTCAATCTCGGAGCAGTACAAATCGATGATCTTCATGGAAAGGCGGGAAGGCTCCTAAGGATACGTGGTTAGAGCTGACCAAGTCTGCAAGAATAGTACAAATACTTACTGAGCCATTATACAGCTGTACCAATAGCATTTCCTCGTCATTATTAGACATGTACTATGTTAGTCTCCCCCCCCCCCCCCTTCTATATAAAGGGGGAACCTTGTCATTTTGTAACATACATGAATATTGAATACAATAGAACATTCTCTGTTTTTCTTGCCTAAACGTGTTCAACAATTACTCTAAAAATTTATTGCTTGTTCATTTATTGTTCATTTATTGTTCTTCATTTTATTTCCCATTATTAACCGCAAAAGGCCATTTTCGAGGCCTTCGATATCATTGTTTCTTCATCAATTGTTCATTGCTAACTGCCCTAACTAGACCTCGAAGCCCCCCGCTCCAGCCAGCTCAAGGCTCAGTCTTGCGACAACATTGGTTTGCATATCTTATTCTCTATACTTACACTTAGCATCTATTGCCTAACAACTAGTATTGAAATAAATCACATATTTTTAGAACCACAAAATCAAATATAATTGTTAATACCATTTTCAAGGTAAACATAGTCCATGAAAGCATCTATTTCCAAATACCCTGAAAGCAGCAAAGAAAGCAGCAAGTGAAGAGGTAAGGCCTCTCATTTCCATTAGGGCAGATGCATTCCCATTGTAACGGCAGCGGAGGGTGCCTCCGGGTCACAGCAGTTCTTCCATTTCAACTTAGTTGAAAAGAATCCTAGAGATTGATTGGCTTTTCCAGTACTAGGCTTTTGCTTTCTTGTAGTTCTTCTCTTTACATCTACCAGTTCTCGAGCCAGGTTTCCTGGATCCACATGTTCCTAGCAGTTCCTGAATGGATGAATGAAGAAGGGCGCCCGGTTAGACTTCAAGAGTCATTTTGCTCCCAAAGAGCTCCCTACAAATGTTGCCAATATCGACAACAGCTCCTGTTCAAGCTCTTGTTTCGGTTCCCTCAAAAGAAATTGTTGCAGTCTCAATTAGATAAATGAACAGCTTCATATCTATTTCCTATTGTAATGACAAAGGTTTTTCTACTGATCCTTTTGTGGACCTTAAAGTTTTATTTTTCTCCTTTATTCGGTCATCAAAGACATACTCTACAAGCCTCTTTCCTTCTATCTAGATCGGTGATTCCGTTCGGCCGAGCCAGCTATCGAAAGTCTTGCAAGCAACCTACGCTAAGCTAAGCACATCCAGTAAAACAGAAGAAAATTTTGCAAACCCAATTCGGGACGCTTGTTTAAGTCCATAAAGGGACTGATTCAGGCGGCAAACTGCAAAATCCAATACAGAATGTCCCGAGGGGGCATTGTTGAATGAATTGACTTCAGTTTGATTTCCTGAAATAGAAGTGTTATACGATTTGAATGGAAGCCCCATTAAACGGCGACATTAACTCTAACTGTCCTAAGGTAGCGAAATTCCTTGTCGCATAAGTAGCGACCTGCATGAATGGTGTAACGACTACCCCGCAGTCTCCGACGTAGACCCGGTGAAATTGAATTCTCCGTAAAGATGTAAAGTACCAACAGCTAGACGGTAAGACCCCGTGCACCTTAACTATAGCTTCACAGTGACAACCTTAATTGAATGTGTAGGATAGGCGGGAGGTGGTGACACACAATGACCAATCCTGAAAGACCACTCTTTCGTCTTCATCAGGAGGCATCCCTAAAGATTGCAGATTCAAGTCCTGTCCCCGCCTTTCCCTCCTTTCCGCCCTCCTGCCTCATATAGTTCATAAAGAGAGAGTAGTATGACTCTAGCAAGAGCCAGAAGATAGCAGCCCTAGAGCGACAGAAGCAACCTTTCTTAGCGCGCTTTTCAAGCACTTAGCTTCTGCTAGTGGCAGGGCGGCAACGCCTTGCCCACTCAGGTTCGACCACCGCAGGGTCCCAATTCTCCTGCACTCGAACTATTTACACGGGATACCATCATCCATAGTATCAGACAGAGATCCACGGTTCACTTTAGCCTTGTGGCAGAGCCTACAGAAGGCTTTGGGTAGCAGAGTGAGTTTTAGCACAAACTTCCATCCTCAGACCGATGGCCAGTCTAAGAGGATCATCCAGAGAGCTTACCGCCCCGCCCTTTATAGTCGTGACTGTTGTCATGGAAAAAGAGTTTGTTTTCTGTCAAAGAAGAATGCTTAACATAGCTTATAACTCTTATTTATTACCTGTGTCTACTATTTAGGCAGAATACCCTCACCCATTCTTACTAAGAAACTGAAAGAAGCCTCAAAAACTAAAGAAAAGGTGGAAAGTGAGGAAGAAAGAGATGTATAAATAGAAAGAGCTTTTGAAATAAAGGGAGCTAAATAGGAACAAGAGGGATCCACTAGTTTCTAGACTTTCGAAAAAGCCCCTATCCCTTCGTCTACGCGCTTCTGCTTAGTATGTCGTTTATATGCTTCTTAATAAGCCAGAGGCCCCGGCCTATTCAATGGGAAATCCTACTACTTCTATCTACCTAAGTCATTCTTTCTTTCATAAATCAATTAATCCCCCACGGTCAAGGCTAGTAAAGCTCCTAGTCCGGCAAGACTAGCAAAGATGTTATCAGGCCTAGTTACCATAAGAATGGAAGGGAAAGCGAAGGCTAGAGACCATTTCACAAGAGCTTCAAGAAGAGTGAATTGAATTAGCCGCTCTTTCTGAATCACTTCAATTCAATGGCAAACCCATTTCCTAGTCACTGGGCTGAGCCCACCTTTGGTACTTCAATAGGGCGAGATCTTTCATAGTGACTTATTTCGTTTGGTAGGGCGACGAAAGGCTACTTCAGTGACGGAAACTGCCAGAAACTCGAGAGGGTCGCCTTTGGAGAAGCGTTTGTCGATAAATAAAGCCTCACTCTGATTATGTCGTGAGACTTTTCTAGTCAATTTAAGACAATCATTTTTGTGCAAAGCAAAGGCATTACGTGAACCATTTATAGAAGACTATTTCCAATACCCATTTATTGAATTATTATCCCAGCAGGAGGAGGATATTAATGATAGGTTTATCACGGCGGAAAGAAGCATTGGCTAATACTTTAATGGAGATGGAGCCTAGAGGGTAATCAGAAAGTAGATTCCCCTTAATTGTCTTCAATGTCTTCACTTGTTCCTGCTCGTGCCCGGATAGAGAATGGGCACGACTACCCCTCTCCCCGTTCTACCGTCCAAACAGGCCGGCCGTTCTAAGTTCCGGGGTTGGGTCGGATAGGACCAGATCCAATCGGATCTGATCGTAGCTTCGAGTTCAGGTGCCGTACTGCGGCCAGACCGGAAAGGAGGGGGACAGCGAACCTCCTGCCAAGAGGCCAAGGTTGCTTGTTATGGTATAGCAGCCTTTCCGAGCAAGCCTCTGGGATCTCTTGTAAACCCCCATGATATGGTAAAGGGAGGATATTAGGGGAAGCAGTGAGGGTTTTCATGAAGGATTGTGGGATAGCCTTCCACTCGGACTTGAGATCCTTCCCCTGACTAGCAGGCTGACCAAAATCACTGAGGAGGGGCCGGGGCAAACTGCAATTCGTTTGAGCTTAGTCTTCTCTTCTCACATAATTGGAGGCTGGGGAAAGGGCACTCTTGAAGAAGGGCATGGCATGAGTTAAGCATATAGTTGTTTGCTCTTTATTTCGATTGAGCGTTGGTACTTTTGGAGTCTCTCTCCGTCTGTTGTCTCGCAAACCAAGGCAAAAAGAGTAGAGCGAAGCCTTAGGCTGATAAACTAATTGAAGGGCGCTATTATTTTAATATGAAAGTCAATCATTCCCAGCTTTTATATAAAGGTATGGGGGAGATCAAAAGGGAGTATGTTAGTCAAATAGAGGGCTCTCACTCGATTTCCAGATGATTGCCTCAACCTATCGATTGAGTGAGTTGGAGAAGAAAGGGCTCAGTTTTAATGAAGAAGAAGGGGCAAAGTCTCAATTGCCAGACTACTACTATACCAAACGCACTACACGATTGGCCAGCTTCCTGTGAGTAAGCCAGTTCTCAAGAGGAGGGCTAAGGAAAAGCTAGAAATTCAATGGGATATATGCAGCGCTAATTAATTTCCGCCTTCTAGGTGAACATTTCTAACAGTGGTTTCGGTAGTCAGTTGTCCTTGTTCTCCTCTTTGAATAGTAAGGTCGGTGTTTGCAAAAATGTCGAGTTCGTTGAGGTGTTTACACAGGCCTGTGGTCCTCTTTTATATTCTGTTGAGAGTTAGGATTGCTCCACCTAGGCCTACCCTTCCACTTTACAGGAAGTTCTAAAGCAAGAAGTCGAAAAGGAAAAGAAAGTCACCTTTCCTGCCAACCTCAACCTTAGATGAGAATTAGGGCGAAGCCTGGGGCGGTCTCTGCCTTCTTAACACGTGGCACACCAACTTGAAGTCTGATTTTAAAATCTCTCTCTACCTTCACAAAACATTCACACTTAAACATCATATGCTTGTGTGGATAGCTACTGAAAGGGTGTATGGCATGACGAAGCTTTGCGACTATCCCATTCTTAGTGACGGTGATCGCCGACGAGAAGGTGACGGCAACGATTTTCTCTTCGAGAACACTCGCCTCGTCGATTCTTCCCCTCGTTTTTCTTATCTTGGACATTGAGATGTTCATGCAAAGATGAAGGCCGACATATTTCAAATCTCGGCTCTCGTTCTCTCGGATGAGCTTGGGGCAAACAAGCATATTCTATTACAAGGTTTTAATACTAGTTATACACGCCTTCAACAAAGAAATTGTGAACCGCCCTGACCACCTTTCTTTGCCGTGTGAATAAGGTCTTAGTCTGTATGGGCATTATGGGTAGCTCTCTCTCTCAAATACAAATGCCAGGAAAGGGAGGTCTTCAAACATATTCTAGGGTTCAATGTTACTATTTTAACTTTGCCCAACACACAAGATGAGACTTTACCACCATGGCAAAGGAAAATATGGCCTTAAGGATGATAACTGTAAATTAAAGCAAGCTGAAGGCCAAACTGATACAGCGAAAGATCCAGTTGATGTTCATGGGAACAGTAGCGATCGTCCATTCCTTTATTACTTCTGGCTCTCGGGAGTCTCTTTATAGGATACTTGGCCAAAGCGTGACCTGTTAGCTGCCCGGCTAATTAAATGGAGTTCCCGTCTTTAAAGAAGCAAGTTCAAGTACCAGGGAGATTGATTTGAAGAGCTTTGGTCAACTTGTAGATAAATCCAGACAGGAACTATTGATGATTCTACGTTAGCTCTAAAGTAAGGAGGCCACTTAAAACGTACTACTGTGTAGCAGATGATTTAGCTGCCGTTATTCCTCACCAGCTTCTTCTTGGCATCAAGCCAGCCCTTATTCCTTGCATCAACAAGACCATCATAACCTAACTCCAGGACTACTAAGGGAACTGATCCGACTTTTTGAAATTCGATCAAATCGATCGAGAATCTCATCATCTGTTAGGTAGTCCAACCAACCGACCGAGTTGGGGCAGGGCGAGGCGGTAAGCTCTCTATCAACAATAGGGGCCTAATTGACCTGCCAAAGGGAACTCATAGAAATAGTAAGTGTGCGCCATACCTACTTCCTCAGTAAAAAAGAATGAAAAAGAAAGTCTTCAAGAAGTGAGAGAAGGAATCATAAAAGAAATAGCTTTCGACTAAAGACGCAGACGATTAGCAAAAGTCTGCTTTAATAAAGTAGCTCGGGGGAACCTTAAGACAAGAGATCGGGGCAAAGATATGAAGGTACGGAAATTCATCTAAGTCTGGTCTGAGGAGGAGTGGGACTGTGAAAGCTGCAGCAAAGGGAAAAACAATTCTCAACGCCCTTACGCGGTAGTGATCAGTTAAACTGCTCGTGTTGGCATGGAAATCAGTCTGGTAAACTGATTCCATTTTGCTACTAGGGACTTGCATGAGGTATCACAGTGGTGCATGTCTTCTGTCCGGTTCTTGGGTTGGGTCAAGCCTCTTTGAAATTACATCTCTGCCTCTCGTCTAACTCGAGTTGCCCCACTCCTTTGGCAGTTAAAGTAGCTTCCTACCAGCAGTAAAGTGAGATAAGTAAACCTTGCCTTAGGTCAATCCCTTCCCTTTAATCTAATTATAGTAGAAAACTGACTTTCTTAATAAATAAAAGTTGGGGATATAGTAAACTAACGAGCAAGAAAACGGATATGCCCTAAGAAGCAACTTCGTGCAGCTGTTGCACCCTTGCTTCTTGCTTTAGAAAGATTGATCATTAGTTGGCAGTGAGTAAATCTTTGATTTAGAGTCAGCGTATAGGCCAACAAGAGGCTGTGGACGATGTGACCCGTTAGCACCAGATGAATGTAAATCCTTTAGCAAGTAGGAGAGCCATCAAATTTCAGAAGCAGTGATAGCTAACGCTTTGTATTCAGCTTTTTCACTAGTGCGGGCAACTGTTGGTTTCTTTTGCTAGACAAGATTAGAATGGGCATAGGAACATGTATTGATGTACCAGATCGGCTAATGTTCCCAGGTTGATGCAATGAGAATGCCCTACCTTTAGGATAGAAGAGCACCCCCCTAATCTGGTGCCTTTTCTCTAAAATGGAATCTTCTTGAACCCTGTCTGAACAAAGGGCTTCCTCTATCTTAAGCTCCGTTTGTAATTGGGTCTCAATTATTGCCTCATAAATATCTTCGAGCAAGGGAAGTTTGATAGTATTTATGCTAATACGATCACTGAGCTCCCGACGCCTCTGTCCGTCCTCCTGTAACGGATGATAAACCTCAGCAATAGGCATTGCGAGTTCACAGGGTTGGGAGAGTCCAGGGCCGGTCGATTGAGACTAGCTTCGCAATTACTAGGGGAACTGCTCAAGACATCTCTTTTCAACCGAGGAACAAAACAAGATCATTTCGTTCCATTTTTAGTGAAATAGTGAAGCATATTCCATTAATGAAAAAAGGGGTGGAGGGGATCCGTATATGTTGTTCAGGTTGATTAGAAGGTGCATAAATAGCTAGAACTGAATGCGGAAAGTATGGAAAAACATCTCGTAATGTATTTAACCAGAAAATAGATTATGCTCTTGCGGAAGTATCTACTCATTACCGAATCTCAGGTGTCAAAGTGTGGATTTCAAGTCATAGAAAGAGAATCGAGGGGTCTGCAAGCATAAGTGCTCAGGTACGCCGTCAGTCTATATTCCTAGTAGTCTTTTTCAGTTTTTTTTGTTTTAACAAAAAAAGAATAAAGAAAATACCGAAGAGCGGATCGGCTGTCCAACTCCCCCAAATACAAGGGGGCGGGTACTGCTCTCAGCCTGTCGTAACAACGAAAGAAAACTCCACATATCGGAAAAGAAATTGACCTTATTCCTAGAACGAAATATAGACGTTGGTACAAGAGGAGGCTCGAGGGACCTCGAGCGTAATATACGCTACCATCGGAGAGACTTTAGCCACATCTTAACCCATGGTTGAAGAATGAGGTGATCAAGAAAGTCCTCCCCTGGAAAAAATATCTGAAGATCTTCTCTTTCCTTTTCATTACAAACAAAGTGAAGGCACTACTGGGTAAGTTCTATTTAGGTTATATCTTGGTGTTTTCAGTCACAAGATAAAGATAACTGAAGATGGAAACCTCCAAAGGATGTGGTGCAGTGAATGAGGTTGCTCCTCCTTTAACCAGAGGTCCCGATTTCGAGCCATGGGAATTGATAAATCCTTGGTAAGGAGCGCTTCTCCCAAATGGGCCCTACGCGATGCGAATTTGGATTAGTCGGATTCCAATACGGGTACCGAACACCGGATGAGAAACCAAAAATAAAAATATGGAGATTCGCTAACAAGAATAATGTGTTAAGCGATTTGTTCGATTTCTCCTATTTAACTACTTACAGGTTTTGATCTAGTTGAATGACTGTTTGGTTTATAAAGTGATTTCTTTTCCATGTCAATATACTTTAGTTGTTCTTCCCTTAAAGAAATTGGTATTGTTTTTGCTGTTAGTACTGTAGCTTATGAGCATGTACCACATCCCCAAGAAAATGTTGACTAGAAAGGATAAGATAGAAGAGGGAGTAAGAGAAAATATCTGAAGCTGCCATTTTTAAAAATTATAGGTAAAATATGGTTCATCCAATGCCCAGAGAGGCAAAGCAATTAACACTTGTTAGCTTTGTATTGGCTCCCATCTTACTTAACGGGGCCCTAAGTTGAATGCCGATCAAATTGTTTAAAAATTTTAAACTTTTCCAATATAGAATTATTAGTTATGTTAAATACCCCGAAAAGCTGAAACCTCTTATTTCGGTCCTTAGAAAAACTACGACTAGTCAGGAATTACGTAAAAGAAGAGACGCCGTAAGTAACAATAGCGCAAAAGCAGGCGGCGGAGATTCGCAAAGATAACTGGATGCATGGGGCTTAGGACAAGGAGCGTCCGGAGTCTCTTAAGAAAGGACAAAGACTAATTAATATTATGATTACACCGATCGGATTTAAAAAATTCCTTCGCCCCTTATCTTCTCGTCTATCTTCTTTATCTTCTTATCGGATCGCCTGGCTTCTTTCAATCCCTACTTGGATTTCTTTCTTCAAAAAATCTTTCTTTATTAAGAGTCCTTTAAGAATCTAAGCTCCTTCAGATAGTAAGATTCGCTTAACTTCATACCTCTAAGCACTCATGACTATCCGATGATAGTCACTTCGCTTTCCTTTTAGACTGAAAAAGGAAAACAGAAAGATTGAGCATAAAAAAAGTATAGAGCATGAGATATTACGTGCAACCTCGCAATTGAAAAGTCTCTCTATGGCTGAAGAATGAGTGTGTCCTTGGGCCATCATAGAAACATAGATAGGGTCGACGGCGAAACAAAGAATGAAACTTTACGACAGCTTTTTCGTAGACGTTCACTTGCATCACATACATAAGTGCTCTCTGAACCGTGCAACAAGGTCACCCATAACACGACTCTCCCACTTGAGTTATCTTAGCCCCAGGCCATGCTATTCAATAATATTGGAAAAATGGCAGCGTAAGGTAACAACTAGTATGGAAAGTTGGTCGCCTTTGGAATTTCGCCGGTAACCAAAGCGTATCGAGACATGTATATACAATACCTCGAGGTACAGGCACTAAAATGGAAATTTTTTGTTGTGTTGTTCTATGATAGTGGTTCATCTTCTAGATTAGGCACTAAAACTGATCTTTTTTTTATGCCTTCAAATTTTTTATTCAGTGGCCTGGATTTTTGGTTGTATTGTGTAATGGTTTTACTACTTTTTTTTTTCAAATGTTATTAATTTTGTCAGAAATAATAAGTTTTGGCTTGCCCCTTTCCTTTATTAGTCAGATAGGTTTTCCACCCTATACAAGGGGCTGAGGGATTTTTGGCAAAGCAAGACTGATTAGCTCGCAAATGATGGATTCCGCGCCACTGAATAAATCGAGGAACTAAGGAAATTTCCAATACCAATAGCAGCTGCCGCTAAAGCAATTGTAGTAGCTCCTGCAGCTGTGAACGAATGGGTTAGGCGAAAAGGGGAGCATCAGGATTTCCTTGATTCATTCTCAAGATCTCAGACAGAACTAATGTTTCCTTGACTATGCTGCAATAAAGGTTTTGAATCATACTGATATTGCTACATTTTGTCATTGAAGTTAAACTATGCTACTCTCTCTCTCTCTCTCTCTCTCTCTCTCTCTCTCTCTATCTCTCTCTACAAGCTCCCGGCGCATGTTAACTAACATACGCCACTCTATTTCGCCATGGGAGGAAGAGGACGAGGTCGCGGAAGAGGACGAGGAAAAGCAAAGCAATAGCCCATCATCACATTTGGGAGCTCAGTTGGAGGTCGCCTACAAACTAGAGGTGTCTAACGGGTCGGGTTGACCCGTAACCGGACCGGCCCAGACCGGTTAAACCGAAACCGGACCGGCCCGGTACATAGGGGGCCGGGTGGGGCTGGGTAGAAGGGGTAGAGGGGGTTGGTCCGTTTATTTTTTTGTAACGGTTAACTGGACCGGTCAAACCCGGTCCACGTGAACAGTGTCATGTACCGGTTTAATCGGACCGGTACAACTGCTAATTCTTTTTTTTTTGGTTTTTTAATTTTTTGAAATCATTGGGGCCCACTAACCGTTGACAACGGTCACCCCTGGCAGGGATCCGTTGCCCAACGGGTTAATTGCATTAATAGCCTCTTTTTTCTTTAAAATTTAACCTTTTTTTAATTTACAAAATTAACCTTCTCTAAAACTATAAATACCCCCCCCCCCCTTTTTCATTTCTTCACTCAACTCTCATTTCTCAATCTCAATTTCTCTCATTCTCTCATTCTCCAATTTTCAAGACTTCAAGTCTTCAATTCATCTTCTAATTTTATTTGGCTCTTTTTTCTTGAATTTAATTTATCGTATTTTATCATTCGGATTTTGAAGTTTGAACAATTGAACTTCTAAATTGAAATACTTGCTTGACGTTTGTTCGTGGTAACATCGGGATTGCGTAATCAAGTGCTCAATTTATTGTCGAATTCGGTGCACTCCCTCCAACTCTTTCTCTTATTTACTATTTTAATTGCATATTTAATTTTAGCGTATACTTTAATTTTTACAATATGTTTAATGCTGCTAAAAGAGGGTGTAGAAAAGTTGCTGGTAGGGGAAATAAGAAAAGAGGTAGTCCTTTAGCATCTGGTTGTAATAGTAATACCCCATTAACATATGTTTCCGAAACATCGCCTAATGATAATATAGATTATGAACAATTACAAGAAGATTTTGGAATAGAAGATAATGAATTAGGAATGGAAGATGGGATACCAGCTACACCTACTAGTGCTGGAGCTGGTAGTGTTGGAGTTGCTACAAGGGGTGGTGGTCGTGGCACTAGTAGTAGACCACCTGTGGCTCCGACTACTAATCGGAGAAAAAGAAGTAAGGTTTGGAATTTTTTTGAAATAATTCAAGGTACTGACAGAGTTAGATGCAAACTTTGTAAAGATGATTTTAAACATTTGACTGGAGGAAATTTAGGGGGAACTAGGACGCTTAGTAGACATATGAGAATTGAACATCTCATAGAATGGGGCTCTAATGGTGATGGAAATCAAACAACTCTTAACCCTACTACTGGAGGACTTATGAAATATGATAAAGTGAAGGATCGTGATGAGTTAGCAAAAATGATTGCTTTGGGTTGTCTACCTTTTTCTTTTGCTTCTTCATCATATCTTATTATGTATATCCAAAGGATTTATAATCCTTTATTTAAAGGTATCCCTAGAAGTACTTGTAGAGCTGATATTTTTAGATTGCATGGTCAATATCAAACATACATACGTTATTTCTTTGAACACCTTCCCTGTAGAGTTTCTCTAACTTCTGATATTGGCCATGCTGTTGATGGAAATGATTATTTGACAATTACATGTCATTGGATAGATCATTTATTTTGTATGCAAAAACGTATTATCGCTTTTAAATATGATGAAGATCAGAGTCATACTGCTGTGTTTATAAGTAGTACTATTAATTAAGTTGTTCAATTTTATAATTTTAACCAAAAAGTATTGTGTATGTCTTTTAATAATGCTTCTAACAATTCTGCCGCAATTTCATTATTAAAAATGCATTTGCAACCGCCACTTGAAGAAATTTTTCATGTTAGGTGTGCGTGTCATATTTATAATTTAATTGTTAAAAGTGGCCTTGATTTATTTTCAACTGAGATTATTCATGTTAGAAGAGCAGTTGGTGTTATTCAAGGAAATAACAAACAATCTAGAATTAGGGAATTTGAGAATAAGTGTACCGAGTATAACCTTAAACCAAGATTCATGCCAGACGAAATTGTTACTAGGTGGAATTATACTTACATATTTTTAAAATGTTGCTACAAATATAGATTTCCAATAACTGAAGTTGCTAATGCGCATTGTACTGATAGAAACCGTATGTTAACACCTGCTACTTGGGAGGTCATTAATGATGTTATTCAATTTTTACATAAATTTTATATAGCTACTGTTGAGTTTTCTGGAGCATATTACCCTACTGTTACAATGGTTTTAGTACATATAGCTGAAATGCTTTTTTACTCTTTGAATTTAAGAAGAAAGAAAAATTTAAGGCTGCTATTGAAGAAATGCAAGACAAATTCAAAAAATATTTCTTTCCAATTCCTCATATTTACTTAATTGGCGCTGTTTTAAATCCTTCTATTAAGATGGCTGATTGTCACCAATTATCAATGCTTTAAATACCTACATGGAGATTAGAGCAACTGAAACCCCAGATATTTTTACTTGTATGAACAATCTAAATGATAATTTACAAATATTATATAATTATTATGCAAATATAGTTGATGATGTTGCTCTTAATGTAGCCAATGTTCCCACTGTGCAATGTACCACTTCTTCAAGTTCTACTACTTTGTATGATGATGAAATAGTTGATAGTTTTAGTATTTTTTCTACATTTGCTACAACTCAAACCAGTAGCAGAAACATTGATGAACTTCAATTCTACTTGCAGAAGCAAAAGGAGATTCGCACAAAGGAATTTTCAGCATTGGGATGGTGGCGTGAGAATGAAAAGCAATTTCCTGTTCTTCCGCTATTGCTCGGGACGTGCTGAATGTGCCAATTTTAACTGTTGCATCAGAGAGTGCATTTAGTCAAGCAAGACAACAACTAGGAGACACCCGTCACTCATTGGGAAGCAATGCTTTGGAAGTTTTAGTATGTTTCAGAGATTGGATTAGATCGGAACAAAGAAATCAAGGACGTGAAGATGTTGATAGCCTAGAAGACAAGAAACTTGGAGATATATTAACACACGGTAACCCATATGAATTTAACACTCCAGAAGAAGGACAATCAGTTCATATTGATTATGAAGAACTTACAAGGGCAATGCAAAACCTTTGAATTTATTACTTGTCAAATTTAGTACTTGGTTCTAACTTGTAAGTTGTAACTTGTAAGAGTTGAATTTTGAAATTTGAAATTTGAAAATTGAAATACATGTTGCATTTGCAATTTATAAGTGCAGGTTTTTTAATAATCATTGTTATCTTTATATATTTTACTTTATATTTTATATAAATTACAATACGTGTACAAAAACTTTTTTAAAAAAATTGAAATACCTGTAACCCGGCCCGGCCCCGTAAACCCCTACCCGTACGGGTTTCTTTTTACCCGGATAAATCCGAACCCGTTAAACCTGTTAACAATTAACCAAAATCGGCCCGTACCCCAACCTGTCCGGTTCAAAAAAAAGTCTACCCGGCCCACACGTTAGACACCTTTACTACAAACGGGATTAAACAAGGAACAATTTACAATGCCAAATAACCATATCGAATAATCTGGACTAAGGAAGGAAGGAATCTCACTATGAGAGACTGAATCTACATAGCTACAAAGAAATTGGATCTGAGCCCTTTACCATCAACTACACTAGCTCTGCTGATGGAAACCAATGAAACAATAACTGAGGTCAATCCAACAGTAACGGTACCTACTGAAGCAGCTATTGGTCCAACAATTGCCCATAGCAAGGGTAAGGAACCTCTAAATGAAGCCATGGATGACGTTGGAGCGAAGAAGCCTACTACATGGGTGAGCTTATTTCAAAAAAACAGATATGAAGAAAAGGGTATGGCCCTGACCTATATCCCATCTCAAATTATTAATGGCTTATCAGTAGTGCAATTAGAGAAATCGGAGGTAGATAGGGAAACAGAAAAGTGGCGTTATGCTTTAATTGCTTACTTTACCGGAGAAGGACCAGGATTTAATGCAATGAAGAGATACATTGGCCTACACTGGGCAAACATTGATGAGCTAGACCTGTTTCTACATGAAAAAGGTTACTATGTCATTAAATTTCGGTCTATTGCAGATAGGGATGAAATTTATTATGCAGGACCTTACTCAATCAATAACAAACCTATTATCATAAAGCCATGGACCCCATATTTTAATTTCAGTAAAGAATTACCAACTGAGATTCCTCTTGGGGTTAAATTTCCAAAATTGCCGATGAATTGGGGTAGTAATTATCTGAGTCGAATAGCAAGTGTTATTGGCACCCTTATTTTTTCCTGATGAGTTCTCAAATAAGCAGACTAGAATTTCATATGCCAGAATGCTTATTGAAGTAGATATAGCCAGAACTCTGCCTATAGAAATAACTGTGATGGATCCTAATAGGAGGCAATTCCAACAACTGGTTACCTATGATTGGAAGCCAGAATATTGTGAGAGGTGTCAATTAGTTGGTCATAAATGTCATCCACCAAGGAGAATTTATAATAATCAGCCAAGAAAAGGGAAGGTTGTCCAACAGTGGCAATACAAAGGCCCAATCAAGATGAATGCAACTAAGGAGACTACAGAAAAGCAGAACATAGTCCAAGAGATACATCCTAGGAGTCCTCAGAAACAGAAGTATCAACAACAGACTTCAGCTGTAACATATGAGTGGAGGGAACAACAAAGTGTTAGAGGAAAGTCCCCAGCTAGTCCTGTACAGGTCATCAGAGACAAACCAGCAGAAGCTAGTCCTGAGTTTAATCTTAGCAATTTTTCTGTGCTATCTGTTGTACAAACTAGAAATGGTTTTGAGGCTTTGTAAAGAGGGAACTGTGATGAGATCAACCTACCTATAGACAGAGATGGAGCACTTAACAATTGGCTGTCTTGGAATGTAAGAGGGGTGAACAAGAGGTACAAGCAAAAGGAATTGAGAAATACATCAAGAGCAAAGATATAAAATTAGCTGGTATTATTGAAACGAGGGTCAAAGAACATAATGTTTCTAGAGTAATGCATAACATAGTGGCTAACTAGGGAATACTGACAAACTGCCAGCATGTAGTTAATGGAAGAGTTGGTTATTCACTGTCATGTTCGGAACAGGACATGGGATATTAATTGTCTCCTTACTGTAGTCTATGGCTATAATGTCATGGAACAAAGAAAAGTTTTATGGGATAGCTTACATGAAGGTTTATGGGATAGCTTAGAAAGAAAAACTTTATTGTTTCCGGTTCACAAGGGGTAACTGTACCATGGCTAATTGCTGGCGACTTCAATGTAGTTTTGTATCCAACTAACAGACAAATGGGGAATTTTGTTACTCAAGCTGAAATCCAAGACTTCTCCAACTGTGTTCATGATCTGTTACTAAATGGATTGTCTTGGAAAGGTGAGTACTATACATGGACTAATAAGCAACAAGGGGATGACCGGATATGTAGTAAAATTGATAAATGCTTTGAAAACTACCAACGGATGATGAAATGGGGACATGTACTCACAGAATATGATGTTCCCAATATCTCTGATCATGCCCCTATGATAATATCTCTGCACTCAGCTCAACGGAATGGTAAAGTAGCTTTAAATTTTTTAATATATGGGCATATCATGGGGATTTTCTAGCTATTATGCAAAGCATATGGGATCAACCACTTGCAAAGTGAAAAATGAGGAGTATATAGATGAAGTTAAAAGCACTTAAATCATTGTCGAAGAAGATGAATAATGAGAAATTCATGTTCATTAGCAATAAGATTGAGAAGGCTCGACAAGAGTTATCTACCATACAACATCAGCTATACACCTCCTACACAGATGACCTCTTGGACTTGGAGAAGACCACATCATAAAATCTGGAGAGATGATCTTTATTAGAGGAAAGTGCTCTTAAGCAAAAATCAAGAGCAACCTGGATAAAGTTGGGTGACGCAAATACTAAGTACTTCTTAGCAATTATTAAGGAGAGAAACAGCAGGAAAAATATATTTGAGATAACCTCTCTAGCAGGCAATAGATTGACAGATCCTAAGGCCATTAAGAATGAGATTATAAGCTTTTATAAAGGTTTGATGGGATCAGCCAATCAAACTCTTCCAGTAGTTAACAGGAGAATTCTGAGCAAGGGTCCTAAGCTAACTCATCAGCAGAAGCTAGACCTCTATGTCCACATTTTTTATCAGGAAATATATGCTGGATTATGCTCTATTGGTGATGATAAGGCACCTGGAGTTGATGGTTATAATGCTTTCTTTTTTAAGAAGGCTTGGCGCATAGTCAAAGATTAAGTGACAGATGCAGTGAATGAGTTCTTCACCACTGGTAAATTGTTGAACTATAACTTTAGTCTCTAAAGTTACTAACCCTACCACTGTGAAGGAATTTCGACCAATAGCCTGTTGCTCTGTCCTCAATAAATTAATCTTAAAGATTCTAGCTTCTAGAATCCAAAAGGTAATTGCAGGTCTCATTTGTGAAGCGCAGGCTGAGTTTATACTAGGGAGGAGAATAGTTGACAACATCATTTTAGCTCATGAATTGGTGAAATGCTATACTAGAAATCATATATCCCCAAGATGCATGATTAAAATAGATCTCCAGAAAGCTCATGGCTCTGTGGAATGGGTCTACCTGAAGCAAGTTCTAGAAGGATTGGAATTTCCATCAAGTTTCATATCATGTATTATGGAATGTGTGCAAACAGTCAATTATACCATCTTGATAAATGGGGAAACTATTGAGCCTTTTGATGCTGCTAGGGGGCTGAGGCAAGGAGATCCTATAGCATTCCTATTTGCCATTGCGATGGAATACTTGAGCAGGAGCCTCAATGTACTTAAAGAAAACAAGCAATTTCTTCTTCAAAAAAAGAAAACAAGCAATTCAAATTTCATCCTAGATGTGCTAAGCTAGGAGTAACTCATTTGAGTTTTACAAATGACGTGCTCCTATTCACAAGAGGTGATGTGGTATCAATCTCTGCTATAAAACAATATTTTTTTGGAATTTTCAAATGCATCAAGGTTGTAGGCAAACATAGGAAAAAGTTCAGTCATTTTGAAGCAACTAGGATTTGTGCAGGGAGAATTACCATTTAAGTATCTGGGATTCCATTTTCAACTAAAAAGCTTTCCTTGATCTAATGGCAATCTTTAGTGGAATAAATCACTTTTAGAATCTCCTCCTGGACAGCAAAAAGACTCTCATATATTGGAAGAGCTTAGTTAATTCAGTCTGTGTTATTTGGCATACAAGCATATAAGACACAGCTCTTCACCTTGCCCATGAAAGTGATTAAGCTCATTGATGCCTATTGTAGGAGCTACCTGTGGTCTGGCAATAATCAACTAACCAAAAAAGCTCTAATAGCTTGGGAGAGAGTATGCACACCTAAAGCTGCAGGTGGTTTGAATTTAACCAATATGTAGCTATGAAATAAAGCAACTATAATTAAAACTTGTTGGGACTTAGCTCATAAACAAGACAGACTGTGGATGAAGTGGATTCATGAATACTACATCAAGAGACAACAATTCAATGACATTCAAGTACCACCACAGGCCTATTGGATGGTGAGACAAATTATGCGTGCTGCTAGGGATTATACTAGAGTTCCATGGAAATTCTTAGTATTCAACAATGATGCAAGGCCAAAGGCAAAATTTATTATGTGGCTGCAGTTATAAGGGAAGTTGTTAACAACTGATCGATTGCTTAGATGGGGATTACAAGTAGACTTGTGTTGTATCCTTTGCCAAAACTGTAATGAGTCGAGGGATCACTTATTTGTGCACTGTGATTGTACAAAATAATTATGGAAGGAGCTTATGAGATGGATAAAACATGATCACATGCAGGCAGGAACCTGGGAACACCACTTAGATTAGGTCATCAACAATGACAAAGGCAAATCAAAGGCTGCTCAAATATTCAAGATGGTGTATGCTGAGAGTGTCTATGCAATCTGGATGGAGAGAAATCAAAGAATATTCGAAAAGAAGAGCAAAGGATGTGATCAAAATGCAAAGGAGATTGCATATAGCTGTTGTGTTCGAACTACTCCTAGAATTCGCATATTATTAGACAAGTTTAGATTCTAAGTAGTAGCTTATGAAATAGTTTGATTTGCATTCCTTTTTATTGTATTTTTCTACGGATGGCGAGATGTGTGAGCTTGGCTATGGTATTATAAGGTTTACAAGTGGTAATTAATAAAAAGTTAAGTTAATTACCACAAATAAAAAAAAGAGGCGGATTTAGAATTTGAACTCTATGAGTTTAACTTTTAAGTTTTTTAGTATTGAACCCATTGTATTTTTTCAGTTATAGGTTCATATCTACTATTTTTGCAATATAAATTTTTACTCCGCGTTAAAAATTATAGATTCAATTGAACTTTACATTATCCCACCACATATGCCACTGGTTCTAAACATGTCATGAAAGCAAGATATAAATGTGTTTTACTGCCATTCGCTCGGAATGCATGGACGGACTAGCTAGAAGGGATGAATGATATTTTTAATAATGACAATCTGCAATAAGTCACTCCTATTTTTTTTTTTATCACTGTGACTATACCTTCTCTTTCATCATCCTTACCTCTCTAGTTGAAGCCAAAATAGAAAAAGAAAAAAAAAATTAAAAAAAAAAAAAAAAAAAGAGCAGCCCGATACACTAAAATCAGTGTTTGGCCATAAAATTTTTCAGTATTCACTTGAAGATAAATTTTAAAATTTTTCGAAAATTTGGAAAACTCCAAAAAGCTATTTTTCAAAATTCACTCAGATCACTCACAAAAATTCAAAACAACCCAAAATTTCATTCATGTCCAAACACAACTCTAATTTTCAAATACCATTTTCACTTAAAAAACAATTCACTTTTTTTGAAATTATACGATTCTTATGTCCAAACGCCCACTAAGAACACTCGAGCACTAGACTATCTTTAAGTCTTCAACCAAGAATCATGCTTCAATTATTTGGAATGTTAAGATACGGCATTGTGAATGTCTGAATAAAATGTACAATCTCCTGAATTTTTAATCCATCATCTTGTCATTCTTGACATTGTCAAAAACCAATAAACACTGAAGATGAAAGCAGAGCAGATAACAAAAACTGGCAACTATTTTGGTAATCTATGCCTCTTATATATATATTTGTATGACAACAAAAGTTGGCTCACAAAAATCTCTTTCTTCTTAGTCCCCAAAAAATGGTATTAATTTTTTCCAATTGGGAAAAATATAGTTAAAGAAGTAAGTGTAACGGTCCCCAGATTATCCCAAACTAGACCGAATCATCTCATATGCCAAGAAGCAAGCAGCATTTGCTGGGACACTACGCGCTATAGCAGGTCCAAACCCCTTGTAAAGGCCTTTGACACCTTCTGATGCCAAAATCTTCCGAAAAGCATCAAAAGAGCCAGAGTATTTTGGGTTTCTATAATCATCTACCTGAATTACACTCTTAATAACATCTGTTGGATACACCGCGAACCAGACTGAACCACCAGCCAAGCCTCCAGCTACTATAAGTGAACCCCTTCCCAGTCCAGAAGTATCCATGCCTCCTGCAAAGTACTGCTTTAACGCTTCGTATACGCCAAACATGACAGCATTTCCCGGCACTTCTCGTGCCAGGGTGGGGAATAGACCTTTGAAGAGACCCCTTACACCTCCTTCAGAACGAAGAACGTGTCTTGCAACATCCATTGGCCCTGCATATTTTATGGCCACAGAAGCTGACCCTACACTTGCCAACGCGCTATGGGCTTGTAATCTGCACTCAAAATTTGAGAATTCAGCAATCAATTTTGCTAAATACATAAGCAGGTTTACCACTAATGCTACATAGAGGAAGCCGCAAAACACATGAAATGATACAAATAGTTTTTACAAGTTGTGTTTGGACATTAGACCACCAAAGCACACAGTTAAAGAGTCCAACTGCAAAACACATGTAAACGCCACTTTGGTGAAAAGAAAATCATAACAATGAGGCCTTAATCCAACCGGCCAACTTGACTGTTGATAATATAGGAGCTGAGGGAAAACGTTACAAACATTTGACGATATGATACTCTTCATAAAACTTGGTACTCTTCTTTTTCCTAGATTAGTGAACTTTGACTAACATCCTAACATGTCGTATTTCACCATTTTGATATGAGGTGAATTGCAACTTCAGTAGGTATAGTTTCTAAATATCTTTATTAGTCCAGTACAATTTATCTCTGAATTTCGATCAAATTAACTCTTGATAAGTAAAATGTGCCAAATGGATTAGGACAGAGGGAGTATTATAATTTCTGACTTTAATGCTACAAAGAGCTAACCTGCATTTGATAAGTTCAGTTGGACAGGCAAGAAATGATGCAGCAGTACCAGCAACAGCACCACAAAGGATTTGCTGCTTGACAGTAAGAGGGGCACCAGGTTCAGACCTTAACAGCGCCTCGGTTTGACCTCTAACAGTGAAAAGCAAAGCGTTGAAGGCGGCTACAGTTGCAAGTGGAGCTCCCATGCCTTTGTATAAACCCCTTGGACCTTCAGAAGCCACTGTTTTCCTGACTGCATCAATGGCACCAGCATATTTTGGAGGTTGCCCGGGTAATGGGGAAGGCTGGCTTTGGAGCTTGACTTTTATGGTATCAAAAGGGTGGCCAACTATCAATTGTGCTGCTCCACCAACAGTCCCTGCTGTTAAATCCTTTGCTATATCCATCTGCAACATTATGAAGACAAAACACAAGAATTAAGGAATAGACATATCTCCAACTGTGCGCAGCTTATTATTTTGAACACAATGAGAGTAAGGCTAGATACCATGTAGTAACTTTTTTGAGAGAGTTATATTGATTGGAAAGGCAAAAATACTTGTCTGAGGAAGACTAATTTTTTGCATTTTGTCTTGCAGTAATTGAGGGGGTCCTACATGTTGCAACATTAGACTATTAGCCATTCTAAGCATTTAAAAAAGGTACTGATTTAGAAAAATTCTTTGTAAACAAGTTATGCAATTCCCGATTTAGTTAATATTGCTGACACAGACAATTTAAGGTAATTTGTTTACTTAGGAAAAACAAAACAAAACTTGGAAGAATTAAAGTATGCGCACACTGTCGCACATAACGTGTAGCATTTAGATGGAATATTAACTAAAATACAAAGTTTTAAGGACAAATTTAGATTACAAAAAGAAAAATTAAATTAGATTACTACATTTAGATGGAATAGTCAAAATCTTTTACTTGAATCCTGGTAATTAGGTTGGTAGACTTCAATGGCGGAAATAAAATTTACAGCTGTGGGCTTTAAGATGCCAGCCAAAGAAAGGTACTTCTGGTGAATAAATGATCAAATTAATATGCCACCAACTTCTTGATGTTCTATCTCTTTTTTATGTTTCTCCAAAATAAGGGCAGCTTGGTGCGATAAATAAGCAAAAATAATCCTGGGAATAAATATTTAGTATCGCCTTATCTCTTGTTTGGTTACTAATTCTGAGATAAATTAATCCTATGGTGAAAAATAGTAACAGAAAAACTTATACCCGCCAGAGGGTAGATGATTAATCTAGAATAACTTATTCTAAGAATAAAACAGTAATATTGACAATCCTAGGATTAATACATACCAAAATCGTAAATAAGAAATAACATCAGCATAACTAATCCAACATAACTAATCCAATATAACTAATCCTAGCATAATTTGCCCCTCAAACCAAACGACTCCTTAATCCAGCTCAGAACAAAACACTAGAACAAAATCACATAATCCAGCTCAGAAACAAAAGCAATAAAAGTAATTACCTGAGTGATTCTTGGTAGTGTAAACGAATATATATTCAACTTCAACCCAACCAAATTAAATCCAAAATGTTATTTCAAGACCTTGGGCTGCAATCTGAAATTCCCAGATAGCCAATATAACCAATATAACATAATCAGATCAAATACATACTTGAATATAATGATTTAATAATTCAAGAATCAAGACGAGGAAAGTATATAATAGTGAATGGAAAGCATATATAACAGAGTCAATATCGGTATTCGGACAAAAATATACAGAACTGCTATATATTCGTACCTGTAGAAGGTGATGAAGGGGTGGAGAAGACGAGCACGCAGATTCTAAACAGATCCTTTTTCCCACCACCGTATGCAATTTTTCACAGAGTGAGAGAGATTTATAGTTAATTAAAGTCGTCATAGGCTCACTTCTCCAATAAATGTATGTATTTATAAATGGTAGTTTGAATAATTGCGTCTCCAAGTTACTACCTTCCTTCTTTCGATTGCTTACAGATTTAGACCAAAAAAGGAAAATTACTTCGGGCAGAAAAGGAAGAAATAATGTACTGAAATTGCATTTATGAGTGCACTCACATTTATGAGTTGCCTTTTTTGAATAATATTTTGCTAACAGTAAAGTGAACTGACTTTCATATGAGATGTTTGCCTAATTTCTCGCTTGACTGACAAGTGTTGGAGTCAACATCAAATTCAAAAGATTTTTAGTATATGTCAAAAGTATTTTTAGAACTTATCTATTGAATAGGCAAAATACATACTTTACTCATGGACTTTGTACTTGTTTGACCAAAAAGTATTAAGCATTTTTGTTAAATTAATTAAATAAGAAGATAGTAGATAAATTCTAGTTAAACATAATAACTCCTAGATGTGAAATCGGTTTATACAAATGACGTAGGATTGCATTTAAACCGATTTAATACAGCGGGTATTAAATGGCACAGTTATAAGTATATGGGGGAACAATGATAAGCAATAAATGTACTAAATGACAATAGATGTAAATAGAGAGAATGATTCGCCCAAATATTGAATGAGGTGGATGATTCTCTCCTCTGATAATGATGTAAGACAAACAATTGTGGGAATATACGGAGCTTTCTCGGATCTGATGCGAGAAAGTGTGGGATGAACAACAAATCAAATCTTTGTGGAAAGACAATGTTTGTAATTTACTTTAGAGTCAACTTTTCATGAGAGATCGTATGATATAGAATATTATCCCCCCTTTCTTCTCTCTCCCCTTCCTATTATGTGAGACATATTCCTTACCTAACTTAAAACACAAGTACAGAGAATATTGGGTGGAATATTTTCCTAAAACATTTTACTACAAAACTAGCTGTTATGGCCGGCCAGAATTCTTGACCTTGGCCTAATCGCCTTTTGGTAATCTAACCTCGTGCCAGATTTCCTTAGTTAGATTTTGACCCATACAGTTAGTCCCTCCGCCTGTCGAGGTTGTTTTTGGACGAGATCGATGGGCGGATTTCGCTAGTTACAACTTGAGAAATCTAGGCGTGTAGGTCGGGTATATGAAGTTCTTGGGGCGAGGTAATGACGTGGTGCTTCGAGATCCACATACGACAATTACGTGAGTTTGTAATGACATCATTTCATCATGCGTCATTATGGCGCATGTTCCCGATTACGTCGTTTCCCGTGCCCCTTCCGTTTCGAAAACAATGTGGGCGCTTGGCCTTCTCGATTGGGGTGCCAATATTATTATAAATAGGGATGGGAACTCCCCACTTGACTTGCTGCATTTCTTAAGAATTTGATTTTTCAAGTTTTCCCTTATTCTTCTCAAAATTCTTGCATCCTTGTTTCTCCCTTCTCTAGCATTTCCTGCTATTATTACTCCTTTCACACTTGCAATTTCTTCCCACATACGAGATAGAAAATGGCTAGTGCATCATTTAACCCAAAGGGAGTTTCTGATCCTGTCCCATTGACTGTGGACACGCCTTCTCATGACGAAGGAATGGCCATTATTGTAGAAGACGAGAGTTTTTCCACTGTTGATGAGATAGTTCCTCGATCGGGGAGGACCAGGTCGGACTTCTCGAAGCTTTCTGAAGATGATCCTGAGCCTGTTGTTTCTGACATGGATGCGGCATCGCTTGTTGAATTTAGGGCTAAATGGAGAATTCCAGAACATGTCGACCTTATCCCGGTTGGTGAAGATGTGGTGTAGATACATCACCTAGGATACTGCGCATTATGCGTATCCGTTCGTCGTCGGCTACACGCTTCCTCTTCCTTCTTTAGCGGAGGACTTCTGCCGCTATTATGGCGTTTGTCCGGCCCAGCTCTCCCCTTATATCTATAAGTTTTTTCTTATGCTTATCAAGTATGCGGAGCTAGCCAACTGTGGAATTTCTCTTCGTCGTCTGCTTTACCTCTTCGCCCCAAGTTTTCACAAGGGTACGATGATACACCTTCGCCATCGTGGGACCAAGGGATTGGTGGTGAAGATGGACGATAAGACAAATCGTTGTTTTTGGGTTAATTTCTTCTACGTAAGGACGAAGCACGTAGTGCCGAACCTTAATGGGTTTCTTGAGGCGTGGAATTTTGCTCGTAAGTGTTTCTCCCAACTCGCTGTTTGTTGTATCTTTTTGGCGGCCTAATCGTTCTCCCCCTTTTCTTCTTTATCATGTAGCCGAGAAGGATCCTCCTTCGATGGTCGATGACAATTGCGATTGGGTGAGCCAAATTATACCTCACACGGTGGGGATCCGTGAGTGGTCGCAGTTCAATGAGAGGTTTGGGCACAAACCTTCGACCGGTGAGTTATTTCATTTCGATCTTAGTCGTTTTGACCTTCATGCCGTCTTTTCTATCTCCCTTTTTTTACTCGTCTATCTTTGTTGGTAGGTCCGAGGGCTCCGAGGAGGGCGATGGATCTTACTCCCGCTTTTCGTCGGTCAGGTGCTTCAACTGGGCCTCTACTCGCCGCGGCTGCAGGAGAGTCTGTTCAAACTATTGTTCCTTCTCGGACCCCGAGCTCACGTAGACCTAGCCGTCAAGGTGCTGCCCCACTAGCATAGATTTCGGCTTTTTTAGTGTTTAATTTGGTGGATGAGTCATCGCGGGTCAAGGAGGAAAAGGCTCCGCTGAAAAGATGGAGAATAGAGGTTGACGGTGAAGCGATCAAGAATGAGGGGCCCGCGGGGGATGATCCCGAGTTAACCATGGCCGACTCGGGGGGCGATATGGCTTTGGACGTAGATACTGTGCCCCCGTCAAATATGGAGATTGCATCCATGGAAGGAGGGCAGCAATCAGAGGCAACTGCGGTCATTCTGATGAGTGATCTGTCAACGTCGGAGCAGGCTGACGTTCCCTCCTCAACCGAGGAGAGGGCGAAAGGAGTGAGCGTAGATGATTATGAATCCGGCTACGACATCGATCCCGGGGAAGAGAGAATATTTGATGAAGGGTTTACCCGGGTTGAGGTGAGAACGGATGGATCTTCTCGTTCGATTGTCATCCCTTTGGACTGCGACTTGTTGGCTGATACGGCGAGCGTGGTCCCTTCTTTGGCCCCTTTTTGCTTTACCGCCGAGAACAGGACTTTACAAGCTCTTAAGGATGCCGATTTGTCATTAGGCATATCTGGGATGGCTCTGAGGGTGAGTTTTCTTCCTCGTTATTTTTGCACCTTGCGCCATTCTCCCCTCTCTGTCTTTACTAACTCTTTTCGGATTTTTCTTTCTCTTCTCTTTTCTTCTTTTTTGGACTCTCATTTGGAGATCGAGAGCACCCGTCGAGAGAGAAGCAGAAGATTGTTTTCTAGAAAATGGTTTCGAAGTATTGCAGGTATCGTGGCAAGTACCGTGAGATGCGTGCACGGTTCAAAGCAGGCGGTAACCTCCAGTCCCTTAGATATGAGTTGGACCAGAAGGACGAGGAGCTTGTGCGGGTCATCGGCAGATGCAGTGAGCTCGAGGGGGCGCTTAGAGCCAAGGAAGACGAACTCGAGGTGAGCAAGGGGGTCGTGGCTGAGTGTATCGACCTTCAAGCGCAAGTGATGTCCCTGCGGGCCGAGCTTGAGCAGAGCTTGATCAGAGTTGCCGGCCTGAGTGGTGATTTGATCGAGAAAGTGGCAGAGTTGGAGGGGATCGAGGAGGCCAGGTGTCACACCTCCTTTTTTACACACATATCCCGAAGGATAATGTATAAGGGAGTTTTTCCATTTAAAGTGACATTATTCGAAATGGGATTATTTATTTAATTTTTAGAGTCGCCACTTGGGATAAGATTGGCTTTTGGTGTCCCAAGTCACCGGTTTAACTTGAATCCCAAATCGAGGAAAATTTTGACTTCCCAATTGGAGTCTACGAACCAGAAATTCTGAATAAGGAATTCTGTTGACCCGAGGGAAGGCGTTACGCACCCTCGGATCCCGTGGTTCTAGCACGGTCGCTTAAATTATCATAAATGGCTCAAATCTGATTTTTATACATGTTATCCTATAGTGCAATTTTAGAGATTATTTACCGCTTTTAATTAAAAAATTTAAGAAAGTGAACGTCGTTTAAGAACGTGTTTTGGATCGCGTCACATGAAATGCACCCGGATCCTCGACATATTCTTATTTAACGTTTTGGGATTTGGATTTGGGTTGCATGAAATGCACACCCGTATTTAGGAAGGTAAAATTGTTAAAAGCGCGCCTAAGCGGTTAACGAGTTATTATCTTTGCGAGAGGCCATGAAATTCGCTAAACGGCACGCCCCGAATTCTAAGTATTTTAGTTAAGCATTCAATGAGGGCCCCGCAACTTATGCATTTTTATTTGGCGAGGCTCATCTCACTTTTATTTAAAGGCCAGCCTAAAGCAAACTACGATTTTCTATTTATTTTTTGTCTCTAAAAAGGGCCTAATTAATTTGCATTTATAAATTCGGGCCTCGAGTTCAAGTCCAAATTCAAACAAAAGGGAGGACCCTCTTAATTTAAACCCGCTACCTAACTCGAAAACCTAAATTTATATTGCAAATTAATCCCCCATATTCCCAATGTAATTTTAATGGATTTTTAGCTTCCAACGGTTTTGGGCCTTGGAAGTTTGGCCCAAGAAGAGGGAAAATACAGCTTATGTTGAAACTGGGCCAGCTTTGGGCTTCTTATTATGACACTAGGCCCAGATTTGTGTTATTTTTTGTCTCTTACAGCCTTGGCCTGAATAGACTGCCCAGGCCTCCAGCTAACCGACTCAAAGGACAATTGGGCTTCCTGAATTGTTTTTGCCCAGCCCAATCTCCTAGCGTTTGTTAATTCAACAGGTTTGAGAACCCTGGCCTGTAATAGGCCCAATTAAAGCTGAAACTACCGTAGAGGAATATGCAAACTCTAGTTTAATTACTTAAGGTTGCAATAGTTTAACACATCATTTTTGTACTATAGCTAATTGTTTCTTTACCTAAATCATCAATTAACATGAAACGCTATGTAAGTAATAATCTGAGTCTTTTTCTTTTGACTTGAGCCTATTACACAAAACGGATTGGCCAAATTATATCAAAACAATAATGACTGACTAATATGGGTATACACACTATTTTTATACTAACGGGCATGCTGTCCAAGTCAAATTCAGCTTTTACACTTATGCTTTCCAAATCTAATTCAACGGATTATTAATCACGAACGGAAATCTGGAATGCTGTTGCGTAAAATCAAAATCTAAACTAATCACCAAACGAAACATACTAAGCTAATGACTAATTTACAATCCAACACAAACCACTAGTCTTATGACAGTCCAAATCAGTTTTCAACAGTCCTGATTATACAGTTCACAGTTCAGAAATGTAGTAATTGCAAAATGAAAACAAAACTACTTTAAAACTACAACAGAACCATCAGAACAATTAGCAACAAATGAGATTGCAACTTCATTTCATTTTTTTCAGCTGGTGATCTACACGAGTTTCAGAATATGTACCTGGAATCAAAGTACAATAAGATGAAGGAGAATCAGTAGCAAATAGCAAAGCGGCAGCTCATATACAGTCCAACAAATAGCAGAATCAGTCCGGAATCGAAATGTAAAAACACGGTTCCAATAATCCACAAAACAGACTTGAATAAACCAAAATGATTTGAAATTAAACCCGGGAGATGATTTCTGAACTTCAGCAAATAGAAACAACCCAGAACACACTCGTTTGACCTCAAATCTATGCAAAATTGGACTAGAACTCAAAACTAACTTCAAACAAAGCAATGTAACAGTGTTTTTGGATTTTTACTGGATTTTTGTGTGTTTTTTTTTTGATTTTTTGCAGGAATTAAGATCTAGAAGAAAATTTGGACTACAGAATTCAGATTTTTTTTTTGAATTTTTCTTTGAACTTGAAATTCAAATTTGAGAATCAGATCTGCAGAGATGGTTTTTGGGGGGAAATTAAGAGCTGAAAGTCTTTTGGGAATTTTCAGAGGTGTCCAAACTTGTATTGTAAGGCAAGGCAATGCCCTTTTATAGACAAAATTAGGGATGCCTATAGATTTTCACTTTACCCCCTAAGTCCCCCTTTTATTTTCAGTTTTTTCTTAGTTAGTCCTTTACTTGTTGGCTTGTGTTTCAAGTTATCTTACTAAGTTTCCTAGAATTCTAAATTGAACCTCATTCTAGAGTGTTTTAGGGGTTTCCAAATCAGTAATTATAAGATCCCCTACTTTGAAATACCTACACTACCCTTGAATTCAATTCTGAATCACTAGCCTAGGCAAACCAACCCCTAGCCCTGTTACCTTTGTCAAGAGGTGACTATAGTTAACTAATAAAGCATGGACTATTCAGCTATAACCAAACAAATCCTAAAAATTGAACTAATCAAGCAATCTAACTAATCAAAACATGAAAAATAATTCTAACAATCAATAAACTAACAATTAACGACAATAAAACAAACTAAAATCAAATTAACAGCGACAAACATGGATTTATCCAATCGTAACCAAATACAAAATCAAACCAACAAAAAATAAAACAGAACAAAAAGTAAACCTAAAAATAAAAACTAAAACAGAACAAAATCAACGGAACAAAAATCAATCAAGAACCCTAAAAAAAATTCTAAATCAATTAACATCATTTGAAAGAAAACTTACTGATTTTGGAATTAATTCGACTGGACTTTGATTCAACCCCGGAATGATGTGAACATGTGTTCTTCAACAAAAACACACGAACACATTATCTCGAAGCTTGACTCGAGCTCTGGACTCAAGGAATTGGGGAAAATTCGAAAAACCCCAAATTTCTTAGGGTTCCGCCGGTTTAAGATCTAAAATTCGAGGGGATGTGGTGATGTTTGAGGCGTTTCAGTTAAGGATTAGGGATGAGGAAGGTCAGGGGAGTATAGGGTATCAATTTGGGCGAGTTTGGATGAATTAGGGTTTTGGGGCCCGAGTTTCGATTTGAAATTCGAGGAATCTGGTGGTGATTTGAGGGAATCTAAACCTAGACATGGAAAGAAGAGGAGGGGAGGAGCATGGGGTGTGATTTTGGGGGCGTTTGGAGGTGGCGCCGCCGTGGACAGCGGAGCTGACGACGACTGTTCTGATTATTCGAAGAATTCTAGTGGGATTCGAGGGAAGATAGTGAGGGACTTGTGACGGGGAGATTAAGGCGGTGTAGTGGTGTAATTTTGGGAGCTATTGGCCAATCGCCGCCGGCAGAGGCGATTTTCGGCGGCGGTTTGCGGTGGTAGGCGGCGGAATTAGGGTTTGGATATTTCGGGTCTGAGAGACGGTGAGAAGGGGGGTAGGGGCGTGTTTGGACAATTATATACTTTGAAATCCTAGATTCCCAACCGTCGGATCTTACAACCTCGACGGCTGGGATTGATTCTAAGCCAAACGGAGTCGTTTTGGGGTCAAAGGGGTCCTGGATCGGGTATCTTTGACGTACGGAGCTGGATGCAGGGGTGATTTGGGCTGGGTTTGGCTCGGGGTCTAGCTTATTTGAGCTGGAATTTTAAAGAGTGGCCTAAAAATTGGGTCTTTATTAAAGCTTTCATTTTCTTTTAATTTTCTTCTTTTTTCTCTTCTTTTAAATTTCATTTCATTTTCATTTCATTTTTTTAGATTTTTGTTAAATTAAATGAGAAGACCTGATCTTGAGTCTTAGCTGATTTTGCTGTGGACTCCGATCTGAATCTTGATGCTCGCAAGTTCTTGATGTTGTTTCTTTCCGCTGCATTGGGTCAAAGCGGGATCGGTGGAACTTATGACTTTAATCAAATTTTGAGCAATCCGCACCCTTGCTTGCTTCATTTTTGGGTTCATTTCTTTTTTGTTCTTTTCTTCTTTTCTTTATTCTGGATTGAGACTCATTCCATCGGTCGTCTCGCACCCCTGTGCCTTGGTGTTAGACCTGCTTAAGACACCAAAACAAACGAACGAAATTTTTCTGCCCCAGATCCTCAGTTTTTTTTTTGGCCGGGATTTGAAAAGAAAAAGCTCCTCGGTTTTTTGGCTGGGAGATCCTCGGTTTTGTTTTTTGTTTTTTTTGCCGGGATTTGGAAAGAAAAAGCTCCTCGGTTTTTTGGCCGGGAGATCCTCGGTGTTTTCACCGGGATTTGGAAAGAAAAGGCTCCTCGGTTTTTTGGCCGGGAGATCCTCAGTTTTTTTGCCAGGATTTGGAAAGAAAAAGCTCCTCGATTTTTGGTCGGGATTTGGAAAGAAAAAGCTCCTCAGTTTTTTTGCCGGGAGATCCTCGATTTTTTGGCCGGGATTTAGAAAGAAAAGGCTCCTCGGTTTTTNGCTCCACGGTTTTTTGGCCGGGAGATCCTCGGTTTTTTGGCCGGGAGATCCTCGGTTTTTGGCCGGGATTTGGAAAGAAAAGGGTGGAGATCCTCGGTTTTTTGGCCGGGATTTGGAAAGAAAAAGCTCCTCGGTTTTTTGGCCGGGAGATCCTCGGTTTTTTGGCCGGGATTTGGAAAGAAAAAGCTCCTCGGTTTTTTGGCCGGGAGATCCTCGGTTTTTGGCCGGGATTCGGAAAGAAAAGGCTCATCGGTTTTTTGGTCGGGAGATCCTCGGTTTTTGGCCGAGATTTGGAAAGAACAAGCTCATCGGTTTTTTGGCCGGGAGATCCTCGGTTTTTGGGCCGGGATTTGGAAAGAAAAAGCTCCTTGGGTTATGCCAGGGAGATCCTCGGTTTTTGCCCGGGATATTTAAGGAATGGGATCCTATGCTACCATGATTCGTTTTCTTTTGGGATTTTCGTTTTTGTTTCCTTTCTTCTTTATTTTTCTTTTGTTTTCCTCTTTATATGTTTTCCTTTTATTTAGCAAAACGCATGAAAGAATTTGGGGGGGAACTTCCTTTTTGGTCGTTTTCCTGCTGCAAAGCTGTTTCAGCGCTTGCGCATTTCATTTCCTTTTGGATTGCACCTGCTTCTTGCACGGTTGCTTTGAATTAGACCTGTTTTCAACAAAGAACAATTTGTTAGTTTGAAACGGTGGTTGGTTTTGTGGCCTTGATCATCTCAATTGCTTGATCCGGCCCCATTTTCGTTGAGAACTTTGCTGTTCGTTTGCCTTGGGGGTGAATCTCTTTTCAAACCGACCGGGTTCAGCCTTAGGACTTCATGATGACTCGCCCGTGTGGGCTCTAGCCTTTTCACTTTATTCTGCCCTTGGGACCTTTGCCTTTGACTTCCTTTCTTTTCCAATGTTTTTGCTTTGAAAGCATCAACCCCCATAGTCAGTCGGGATTGGCCTGACGCACTCGCTGAGGCTGGGTATTTTCTTCGACTCTGACCAGGAGGAGCCCTGTGAAGCCGGTCCTGCCACCTTTTCTTTGTAGTAATTCGGAATCAATGTTAAACCGAAAGGGACTCAAAAAGAAGTATGCAAAAAAGGCAAGCATATGAGTTTGAAGAGAAGCGTCCATTTCGGGGGAAAAGAAGGACTTATCTGGGGTGCATGCTGGCTTCAAATGAACATGACATGCTTCTTGGACTGGACGCCCAACCCACACAAATTTTCCAGCTTCTCGTGAACCCATTGATCCGTATTTCAAAACCAGGAAACCTTGCCAGGACTCTTTTAGCGATGAGATGTCTTCTTTTCGGCCGACAGCGCCCTTTGCGGGTTTTCGCTAATCGACCTCTCTCATTTCTCTTCTCACCGTCGCCCGATAGTGCTCTTTGCGAGTTTTCACTAAGCGGACTCTCTCATTTTCAGTTTCTCTACTCACCATCGCCTTATGGTGCCCGAAGGTTTTCACCGATAAGACTCTCTCATTTTGTTTTCTCTCAATTTGCATTGTGTCAGATTCCAAAAATAACGTTTTCCACTTCCCTGCCTTTGCCAATTGATCGGAAGGACTTGGACAAGGTTTTGGGGTAAAAAGGATTTTGGGCGGAACTACAATTTTGGAACCATTTCGGCGGATTCATGGCCGAACCATTATATCATCTGCCCCAGTTTCATTTTTGGGGAAATTGGGCTTTTTGTTTTGGTGTGACTGAACCTCAGGGAGAGGCTGCCTACGTATCCTTTCGGAATCAAGTCAGACGTAGTTCAGGCAAACAAATTTCTGTTTTTGTTTTGTTTTTCTTTTCTTTTCTTTTTCTTTTCTTTTCTCTTCTTCTCTTTTTTTTCATCATGTTTTCTTTTTCTTTTTTTTTTCTTTTTTTTCTTCTTTTTTTTTTCCTTCTTCTTTTCCGTTGGTATTTTTGGGTTCCAAAGAGGGTGACCAAAGAAGCGTAACCGGCTCAAAGGGTTTACGAAGGGTTGATAGTGTTTGGGTAGCAAGAAGGAAAGCCTTCGTCATCTCAATTGCACAAAAGCCATCATCGCAGGAGGCCTAGACATAGTACCTTTTGACTGCATCTGCATTGACTGCTGTTTCAGGGTCATTTCCTTCGATGTCTCCCAGATACAGTGCTCCTCTTGGCAACATCTTTCGGATTATGTATGGACCTTTCCAATTAGGGGCAAACTTCCCTTTTGCTTCCTGGTGATGAGGGAGAATGCGTCTGAGTACCAGCTGTCCCACTTCAAAATTCCTGGGACGCACTTTCTTGTTATAGGCGCGGGCCATTCTTTGTTGGTATAACTGCCCGTGACAAACTGCGGTCATCCGTTTTTCATCAATTAATGACAATTGCTCTAGTCGGGTCTTAACCCACTCACTGTCCTCAATCTCCGCTTCAACGATTATCCGAAGTGAAGGAATTTCTACTTCTGCAGGTATGACTGCTTCAGTACCGTAAACCAACAAGTAGGGTGTCGCTCCAATTGATGTACGTACCGTGGTACGATACCCGACTAATGCGAAAGGTAGCTTTTCATGCCATTGCCTGGATCTTTGAATCATCTTTCTCAAAATCTTCTTGATGTTCTTATTTGCTGCTTCGACAGCACCGTTGGCTTTTGGCCGATAAGGAGTAGAGTTTCTATGCGTTATCTTGAATTGTTCACATACCTCTCCCATCAGACGACCGTTCAAGTTTGCAGCATTGTCGGTAACGATAGTTGCAGGAATGCCAAAACGGCAAATGAGATTGGAGTGCACAAAGTCTACCACAGCTTTCTTGGTGACCGACTTGGGAGTGATGGCCTCAACCCATTTTGTGAAATAGTCAATTGCCACCAATATGAATCTATGCCTATTCGAAGCTTTCGGCTCGATCGGCCCAATGACATCCATACCCCAAGCAACAAACGGCCAAGGTGCTGACATCGGATGAAGCTCTGTTGGAGGCGCATGAATCAAGTCACCGTGCACCTGACATTGATGGCATTTTCGAACAAAGCTGAAACAGTCCTTTTCCATAGTTATCCAGTAATACCCGGCTCGCAGAATTTTCTTTGCCAGCATATAACCATTCATATGAGGTTCGCATACTCCTGCGTTGACTTCATGCATAATTCTTCCGGTTTCCTCGGCGTCAACACATCTTAGCGGGTTGAGGTCCGGGGTCCTTTTATACAAAACATCACCGCTTAAGAAGAAACCGCTCGCATGCCGTCTAATGGTTCTTTTCTGATCTCCAGTGGCTTGCTCGGGGTATTCCTGTGTTTTCAGAAATCTCTTGATATCATGATACCAGGGCTGAATGCTGGGTTCCGCCTCAACCGCATTACAATACCTGTGCTTTTCTTTGATTTGAACCTCCAGAGGGTCAATATGGGCATTGCCTGGGTAAGGCATCATTGAAGCTAGAGTGGCGAGTGCATCGGCTAGTTCATTGTGACACCGAGGGATATACCTAAACTCTACCGGCTTGAAGCGATTGGTGAGATCTTCCACATGCTGTCGATAGGGAACGAGCTTAACATCCGAGTCTCCCATTCTCCCCGGGCTTGCCGGATAATCAAATCAGAGTCCCCCGTGATTAATAAATCTTCAACATCTTGGTCAATTGCCATGTTCATGCCCATGATACAGGCTTCGTACTCAGCCGTATTGTTTGTGCAAAAGAATCGGAGCCTAGCTGTAGCTGGGTAGTGCTGACCATTGGGTGATATCAAGATTGCCCCAATGCCCACACCTCTTGCATTTACTGCTCCATCAAAGAACATTTTCCAAGCACGAGTGTCCTCAGAAATGGCTTCTACTGAATTTACCTCCTCATACGGGAAATAGGTGCTTAAAGGTTGGTATTTCTCGTCAACCGGGTTTTCAGCCAAATGATCTGCCAATGCCTGGGCCTTCATTGTCGTGCGAGTAACATAGGCTATGTCAAATTCAGTGAGCAAGATTTGCCATTTTGCCAGCCTCCCAGTGGGCATCGGTTTCTGGAATATGTATTTCAAAGGATCCAGCCTGGTTATTAGATAGGTGGTGTGGGCTTGAAGATAATGTCTCAACTTTTGAACGACCCACGTCAGAGCGCAACATGTTCTTTCCAACAAAGTGTATTTGGCCTCGTAGCTGGTGAACTTCTTGCTCAGATAGTAAATTGCCTGCTCTTTTCTTCCGGTTATATCATGCTGCGAACACAGCCAAAAGAATTTTCCAACACTATCAGATACAAGAAGAGAGGTCGCCCATGCTCCGGTGGGACCAATACTGGAGGATTTGACAAATATTCCTTGATTTTGTCGAAGGCCTCTTGACATTCGGATGTCCATTTGATTGCCGCATCTTTCTTCAACAGTTTGAATATGGGCTCACAGGTGGTAGTCAGTTGAGCGATGAATCGACTGATATAGTTTAACCTGCCCAAATAAGCTCATCACATCCTTCTTAGTTCTTGGAGGAGGTAAATCTCGAGTGGCCTTTATCTTTGTTGGTATCTAATTCAATACCTCTCCTGCTGACT
>NW_017675586.1:0-7798 GCF_001879085.1 Nicotiana attenuata | reverse complement strand
GGACTGTACATTTGGACTGTGCAATGAATTTTAATTCTGATTATAGCAATTCACATGTTAGAATCTAATGTCTATTTTCAGTGGTTAATGACATGTTTGGACTGTTAATTTGTAGCTATCAGCTGTAGTTAGACTTGTTTTGCATTTTTCCTGTTTAAAGTTTAAAAGTCAGAAGTAGTTTAAACTTGTTTCTATAACCCCTTCGTAATGCAATAGTTAATATAAGCAGGCTAATTTTCAATGTCAAAACTTGTGTTTCCCTGAGTACACTGTTTTAAGGCAAGCGTTGGCAATTCTAGGTCAGTAGTGAGTTAATTAATTGAATATGAATACATTGTTGGTTGTTTGATAATTAGATATGGACAAAGTATGAATTTAGGCTCGTAACTTGTAATCAATATTCTGTTAACTTGAATAAGAATACATTGCTTACTTTATTGTCTCATAAGAGTTCGAAATAATTTCGATGGGCAAAGGTTTGAGCAGAGCAGTGGTTCGCCAGCTCCAGGGATTCGATCTTCTGATCATTCCAACGCAGCCTGATATGCTTGTCCGATTTGGGCTAATATCAGGCCCAACGCCTGTTTCTATTGGGAATTTTGTCCGTTTATGTTTATTGACTAATTAGGACCTTTTCTCGTGTTATTAGAGATAAATAAATGGAAAGTCGTAGTTTACTTCAGGACTAGCCTTTAAATAATAAATGAGACGAGCCTCGCCAAATATAATGCAAAATTGCGGGGCCCTCGATAAATGTTTATACTAAAATACCTAGACTTCGGGATGGGTTGTTTAGTGAATTTCACGGCCTTCCCCAAAGATAATAACGCGATAGTCTCTTTAGGCACGCGATTTTAATAAAATTACCTTCCTAAATGCGGGTGCACATTTATGTGACCCAAATCCGAATCTCAACGAAGTTGAAATGTGTTGACAACCACGGGTGCACTGGTGCGACGTGGTTCGAGACGCATTTTCACGACGTTGCAATTCTTATTAAAAACAACAATAAAAGCGGTTTACTAATAAAAGGCACATAAGTTAGAACATGTTTTGAAATTAGATAAAATCAATCACAACAGTTGAGCGACCGTGCTAGAACCACGGAATCCGGGAATGCCTAACACCTTCTCCCGGGTTAACATAATTCCTTACCTGGATTTCTGGTTCGCGGACTGATAACAGAGTCATAATCTCCTCGGGTCGGGATTTAACCGGTGACTTGGGACACCATTAACCTCCCAAGTGGCGACTCTGAAAATTTAATAATAAATCCCGTTCCGATTGTCACTTCAAGTTGGAAATAACTCCCTTTATTATACCCTCTTCTGCGGGTGTAGTAGGAAAATAGGAGGTGTGACAGCTCTGGCGACTCTGCTGGGGACCGAACCCAGAATCTCTGGTTCAGGGTTCAGAATTCGAGCTTAGATATATTGTTGTATTTGGCTTTATCTGATTTTCTTACATGTTTCATGCTTAATGTGCTAAATGTTTACCTCTTTGATATTATCTGAACTGTATATATAAACTGTGCTGAAACCCTTCTCTTCTCACCTCCGGGGATGTGCTTACTGGTTGAGACTCCCTATTCTGTTAGTGTCATACCTTGAAATAAGAAAGAGGTCGGACAAGTTACTAAGCCGGACGATCCCGCGGGTCCCCGGTACGTAGCCCCCTCGTCGACTCGAGTTGTCCGCTCGGGTACACAGTCTAGAACACATACCCAGGTTTTGAACCTAGAAGAACTTGATTCCATGCCGGATCCCTAGTAGGAACGCTTATCTGCATCACGTGCATTTTGACTTAGGGGACTCAACACAGGGGTTGGGTCCGTCTAGGACAGGTGTACCCGGAATAATGGACCATCCTGATGCATCCTACTTGTGCATTTATCTGTTTTGGACTCGCATGCTGACCGACTTTGAATATTTAGAAAAACAAAGAGAGAGAAAAGAGCAAATAGCAGTGTGGAGAGTTGATTACCTATACTAGGAAAAAAAAACCAATGGCCAAGTTGCGCCGGAATGCTGCCGGATTTTTTTTAGAAATTGAAAGAAAAGAAGAAAAGTAGTTTGTTTTGTTCGCCAATGGAAAAGCGAAAAGAGTTTTGTGTTCCAATTCGTTTAGTTCATTTGCCGCTAAAAGAAAATATAAAAAGAGTCTTGCTTTCAGAAAAGTGAATTTTCTAACAAAAATCGAAAAAAGAAGTTATTTTCAAATTAGGGATGTTTTCAAAATAGTTAGGTTTATTTGCCCGAACTACGCTGGTTTGATTCTCACCGGATGTGAGATACGTAGGCAACCCTCATCGGGTCCAACCTCCCCTTTTCGAAAATAGCCAAAAAATGCCAAATTTTTTAATTTCGTCAGGAATAAGTCGGGTGCCGCCATTCTTGTTTAAAATAAGCCGAATGTCCCCAAAGAGGGCGCCGGAAGGCTGGCCATCTTGAGTCATTTTAACGGTTAGCAGGCACAGCCTTAAAATCTTCTTTACGAAGTGCTGAAAGGCCGTATCCGCAATACCAGCCGTTTGTTTTAAAATTGGAAATTTGAACAAAAATAGTGTCATTTTTCCTTTTAGGTTGAAATAAGTGATTAAATCACCTTAATAAATGTGCAGGATGAGCACGATTCAACAAAAGGGGAGCTTGCATATAGGCCCGCAGCGAGACCGAACGATGTCCCGCGGGCACCAGGAGCTTTAATATATTCATGGTTGTCTTTTGAGTCTATGCTTCCTTTTCTCCAGAGTTTGTCTTTTGAGTCTGTAGTTCCTTTTCTACTAGAGTTGACCATTTGAGGCTGTGTTTCCTTTTCTACTGGAGTCTGTATTTCCTTTTTTTGCGTTAAAAGTCAGTCAGTTGATTGAGTTTGTGTTTTCGTTTAAATGGAATAGGGATGGTGGAGTCGGTAGTTTTTTTCTGCATTAGAGTCTGTTAGTTGTTTAATCTGTCAGTTTTGAATTTTTGTAATAGACGTATTTTCTATCAATAAAATTGAAAGTCCCGAAAATATTTTGCTTCTGCAAGAACTACGCTCGGTCTGATTCACGCGGGGTCGTGATACGTAGGCAATCTCCATAGGATTCGACCATAACCAAAAGAAAAAAAATGAAAAGAAAGAAAAGAAAAGTGGAAGAAAAGGAAAGATCGCAACAACGAACGTAGTTTTATCTTCTGAACTACGTTTGACTTGATCCCGAAAGGGTACGTAGGCAGCCTCACTGAGGTTCAGTCATAACAAGAGAAAAATCCAAATAATCCCCGGGAAAGAAACTGGGGCAGAAGTTATGGTTGTTACATGAGATATGATTTCGAAAGTTGTAATATTGGACCCACGTTTGAATTCTTTTGAGCTTCTATAACTTTCTTTCTAAACCCATCCAAAAGCCACATTACGGTCCAAAGAAAGACCTTCTGATCAATCTTAAGAAATGTCAATACAAGCAGGTAAAGTGATTCTTATTGGGGACAACACTCTGGTGCCAGAAGGAAAATGATGAAATGAGAGCGTCTTACTGGTGAAAACCCTCACGGGCACCGTAAGGCGAAGTGAATTTGAGAGATATTAAAATGAGAGAGTCTTACTGGTGAAAACCCTCACGGGCACCGTAAGGCGAAGTGAATTTGAGAGATATTAAAATGAGGGAGTCTTATTGGTGAAAACCCTCACGGGCACCGTAAGGCGAAGTGAGTTTGAGAGATATTAAAAATGAGAGGGTCTTATTGGTGAAAACCCTCATGGGCACCGTAAGGCGAAAATGAGTCTTCAGATGAGCAAATAAGGAAGTCTGTGGTTGAAAGGTGTTTGAAACATGGTGAAGGAAGCAAGGTTTGGGTTTTGTTAAAGGTCGGGCGTGAAAGTATGAGGCAACAAATGTGGTAATTAACAATTGATTGGTTGAACAGACTAGGTTGGGATCTAAAATGCATGACACGATCAATGGAATCAGCCTTTCCGCTCAGATAAGTCTTGTTCTTTTTCTTCATCACCACTCATTCATTTTCAGAGTTTTTCTATCCTCAACACCTTCGAGGTCATTGCATTCCATTTTCTTGAAATCTGTCTATAAGACGTTTTAGTCAAAAACAAAGGAAGGATGTCAAAGCTAACTACCAGCTTCCCGGTTGGGTGGCACAACAAGTTGGGGACATGTCAAAAGAGAGTAAAACATGAAGGAGGTGGAATAATCAGACGTTTGCAAGGAAGAGGCAAGGTTCACAGGAAAGGAACAGGAACACCAAACAGTAATATGAATCAAACATGTGGGTCATCGAAATTTGAGGGTTGAAAGTCAATTGGGAAATCGTGGCAAGTCAAAACAAGTCCAGGAAGCAAGTCAGGGTGAAGTCGGAAGCGGGAGCATGGCCAACAAGAATGCCAGCAGCTAATCACCATTTTACATTAACGAATTTTTCTTTGATTGAAACAGGGGCAGAAATTTTCTTTGTTGTTTATTTCGTTGCAATCAGGCGCCCACCTGGAAAACAAGGGAATACTGTTCAAGTTTTAGCAATCAGGAGCCCGCCTGGAGAATAGAGGCATATATTTCAAATTTCAGCAGTCAAGCATTACTCGAAAGAATGGCAAAACTTCTCCGATCATAATGCAAGGAAACAACAAGGATTCCACCGGAAGATACAAGTTCAAGACAACACAAGAACAAGTTAGAGGACATAGATAGGACTCTCTTGTAATTTGTAGATCATAGTTTAGGCTAGTTTCTTTTATTTTGCATGGTGTAATAAGGAGGTCAGCAAGCAGTAGCAGCAACAACAACAGCGAAATCACAGCTCCTGGTAGTCCCAGCTATCAAACCTTCCCGAACTACACTGACCTGATTCCTGTTTGGCCCAGGATATGTAGGCAACTTTTGAAGCAGGGTGCGGTCAAATCTTTTAAAAAAAATGCTTCACACGGAATATGCAAACGGGCAAAAATCGTTCATTTCTGCTCACTTGTCTTTGCACGAAAACTCTTCGTGTTTCCAGGCAAAGAGGGGCAGCTGTGATCACGTGATTTTTGCCCTAAGCAATAATTCCCAAAATTTCAAACAAAAACAATTTTTCTAGTATTTTATAAATTCTTGTGAATTTTGTGGCATTCTTTGGTAATTGTTGCATTTTTATTTGTGCATTTTAATCCATATGAAAATACCAAAAATATGCATTGGCGTTTGGTGATTTAATTTCACAATTTTAGTATTAATTAGTTTTAGAATAAAATGTAAAGAAAATTGCAAGAAAATAGTTCTTTGCATTGTTAATTATTGCATTTGTCTTTAAATAGAGTTNNNNCTTACCCCGGTCCCAAATTTTCCCAATCCCTTTGGCCAATGTCGGAGAGCGGGCAGATGTCAACCCCCGATCCTCCATCCACCATGACTTGCTTGACATAATAACCTTCACACTTGACAGTCAGATGCAACGCTTTGTTGTGAGCTGCGCCTTCCGAAGGCAAGTCATTTTTACTAAAAGAGAGTTGATTGATGGCGAAGAACCTTTCTGCCATCCTTTCGAGCTGCTCGACTGAAGTTTCAATTGGCACGTACGCCTCATTCAAAGTTTTCATCAAGATCTTCTGATGTTCGGAGGATTTCGTCACCAATGATAGCAGAGACACCTGTTCAGGATATTTCCTTAATTGATCCATTGTTTCATAATCAGGCATCTTCATTTTCTGGAAGAAGGCTTCTGCTTCCTCAGCACTCACTGGCTTCTTGGACGGAAAACGCTTTCGAGCGGCATTGTTTACCTCCTGTACATTCGAATATTTCTCAACAGAGGTTTTCCCTGGAAGTTCCCCCGAAATTTCTTTGCCCTTGTATGTGACCACTGTTTGCTGATAGTTCCATGGCACTGCATAGGGGTCTGTCATTGGCCTCTGTGGTACGCGTCCAATAACCACTGGCTCATTCAGCCGAGGCGGTTTAATTGTCCCCCGTACCACATAAGCTCCTTTCGGTACGTATATTGGCGTTTCCCTTTTCACTTCAACCTTCCTTGGAGCACTGACAACTAATGGTTTTTCTTGGCGTCCTCGCGGAACATAGAGAATTCCGTTCTTAGGAGGTTCCGTCTCTACTTTTGTCTCAGGTTTCTTCTCAGGCTCAGTTTTGACACTTTTATTCTTCTTCTCCCTTTTCCCTTTCTTCGGGGGTACCTTGGGTTTCTTTTCTACATCGGCAATGGCAATTATAGCTTTTAATGCGGGATCAAATTCTTTGTCTTCACAGATCATCCGGATTACCGGCCCGTTGTTGTGAGTGGGCAATGGATTATTGGTCACATTCGGGGCTTCTTCATCCCTCAACACTATTTTCCCTTGTTCAATCAAATCTTCCACAGCTTTCTTCAATGTCCAGCAGTTATCAGTACTATGCCCTTCAGCTCCTGAATGGTAGTCACAATGGACCCCTCGTTGATAAGCTGGAGATTCCGGGTTCTGTCTGTTTTGGGGAATGGGCTGCAGCAGATTCATCTGGACGAGTTTCGGGAACAAACTGGAGTAAGGTTCACCAATCGGCGTGAAATTTGGTCGTCCGGGTGGTTCCCGAGGGCGGAAGTTATTTTGCGGTGGTCGGGGATTATATTGGTTCTGGTGAGGAAGTTGATTTCTTTGGAATGGAAGTGGATTTCGGTTAGCTTGTGGTTGCGGTCAGCCGAAGGGTTGAGCATTCATGACCGCATAAGGTGTAGGAGCATAAGCCATATCAGTATGAGGATAGTACTATTGAGGGGTTCTTTCAGAGAATACCGGTCTAGGAGCCCGGTATCTTCGTCCTCCCGATGCTGCCATCACTGTTTCTTCTTTCTTTTTGCCTTTGGCCATTCCTCCAGACCCGCCTTGGATGGCTTGGGAGGTTGCTCTTATGGCTGACTGGCTCAAGATTCTACCCGTTTTTAGCCCATTCTCTACCATATCTCCAATTTTTATTGCCTCTGCGAAGGGCTTGCCCATGGCGGACATCATATTCTGAAAATAGTCTGCTTCCTGGGCTTGAAGGAAAACAGTGACCATCTCTACCTCATCCATCGGAGGCTTCACTCTTGACGCTTGTTCGCGCCACTTAATTGCATATTCACGGAAACTTTCTGAAGGCTTTTTCTTAAGATTTGCCAAAGAGTTCCTGTCTGGCGCGATGTCTATGTTGTACTGAAATTGTCGAACAAAGTCTCGGGCCAGATCATCCCAAATATACCAACGCGAGACATCTTGGTCCATATACCATTCTGAAGCGATACCAATCAAGCTTTCTCCAAAATATGCCATCAACAACTCTTCTTTGCCACCGGCTCCCCTAACTGATTGCAATACTTCTTCAGGTGAGCAATGGGGTCACCGTGTCCGTCATACTTCTCAAATTTTGGTGTTTTGAACCCTGACGGCAAGTGTACATGCGGGAACATACATAGGTCTGTATAGGAGACACTCTTTTGCCCGCTCAAGCCTTGCATGTTTTTCAAGCTCTGCTCGAGGCTTCTCATTCTCTTCGCCATCTCATCCTGCTCTGGGGCTTTGGGGGTTTTGTCCTGCCCTGGTGTAAGCTCGTATGGTGGTGGCTGAGAGTAATTATATGTGGGATATTGAGGAGGATCCACTGGAAAGACAGGGTTTCGGAAGGTGAAAGCTGATGGATCAAAGGCAGGCCTTGGCAGTGAAGGTTGTGTTGTAGCAGGGCATGGTGGAGCAGTGAAGATGTTAGGAGCTGCTCCTGCTGGGAACACCTGGGGGCGGACCTCAGAAGGTGTTCCGACAAAGTGAGCAATCATGGTGGGTTGTCCCAACGGAGTATGAG
>NW_017675585.1:27405-64022 GCF_001879085.1 Nicotiana attenuata | reverse complement strand
TGACTATCTTCAAAGAGTCTAGAAATCTGTGCACGGCTACAACTCTGGGGGCAACCAAATATTTGTGCCTCAACGGAACCTCATCCTTTCCAATGTAGCCAGCTATTTCCTCTAATGTCGGGGTAAGCTCAAAGTCCGAAAAATGGAACACATTATGTGCTGGGTCCCAACATGTAACCAGTGCTCTAATAATATCTCCCCGAGGCGCAATATCGAGCAAACCGGTAAGCCCTTTCAAATGTTTCTTGACTGCATCTTGCCCTTCTCCGCCTAAGTCGTTCCACCATAGACGTAACTCCAAAGGGACTTTATGCGTGATTGAAAATAATTCATTTTGAGTCGTGCTCATCCTGCACATTTATTAAGGTGATTTTAATCACTCATTTTGACCTAAAAGAGAAAAATGGCACAATCCTGTTCAAATTGCCAATTTAAACAAACAGCCGGTATTGCGGATATGGCCTTTCAGCACTTCGTAAAGAAGATTTTAAGGCTGTGTCTGCTAACCGTTTAGAAAATGACTCAGGGTGGCTGTTCTTGCAAAAACAGCCTTCCGGCGCCCTTTTGGGGACATTTGGCTTATTTTTGACAAGAATGGCGTCACCCGACTTATTCATGATGAAATTAAAAATTTTGGCATTTTTGGCTATTTTTGTAAAAGGGGAGGTTGGACCCGATGAGGGTTGCCTGCGTATCTCACGTCCGGTGAGAATCAAACCAGCGTAGTTCGGGCAAATAAAACTAACTATTTTTTGAAAACAAGACTCTTTTTTTTTGTTGATGAATACACTATTTCTGAAAGCAAGATTCATTTTTATATTTTCTTTTTCAGTGGTAGATAAAATAAACTAATGTGAAAATAAAACTCTTTTTGTTTTTCCATTGGCAAACTAAAAAGAACTTTTCTTCTTTTTTTCATTTTCAAAAAAAAAAAAAATTCGGCAGCATTTCGGCACTACTTGGACATTGATTTTTTTCTAATATAGGAACTTAACTCTCTACACTGCTATTTTCTCTTTTGGTTTTTCCACTTTTTCCCAAATATTCAAAGCCGGTCAGCATGCAGGTCCCAAACAGATAAATGCACAAATAGGATGCAGCAGGATGGTCCATTATTCCGGGTACACCTGTCCTAGACGGACCCAACCCCTGTGTTGAGTCCCCTAAGTCAAAATGCACGTGATGCAGATAAGCGTTCCTACTAGGGATCCGGCATGAAGTCAAGTTCTTCTAGGTTCAAAACCTGGGTATGTGTTCTAGACTGTGTACCCGAGCGGACAACTCAAGTCGAGGAGGGGGCTACGTACCGGGAACCAAAGGGCCATCCGGCTTAGTAACTTGTCCGGCCTCTTTCTTATTTCAGGGTATTGACACTAACAGAAAAGGAGTCTCAACCAGTAAGCACATCCCCGGAGGTGAGAAGAGAAGGGTTTCGGCACAGTTTATATATAGTTCAGATAGTATCAAAGCGGTAAAAAGCAACATTTTGCACATTTAGTATGAAACATGTAGAAAAATCAGATAAAGCCAAATACAACAATATATCTAAGCTCGAATTCTGAACCCTGAACCAGAGATTCTGGGTTCGATCCCCAGCAGAGTCGCCAGAGCTGTCACACCTCCTTTTTCTACTATACCCCCGCAAGGGTATAAAGGAGTTTTTCCAATTAAAGGACAATCGAAACGGGATTTATTATTAAGATTCAGAGTCGCCACTTGGGAGTTTAATGGTGTCCCAAGTCACCGGTTGAATCCCGAACCGAGGAAATTATGACTCTGTTAACAGTCCGCGAATCAGAAATCCGAGTAAGGAATTCTGTTAACCCGGGAGAAGGTGTTAGGCATTCCCGGGTTCCGTGGTTCTAGCACAGTCGCTCAACTGTTATATTTGGATTTATCTGATTTGATTTTAGTACATGTTTTAATCCATGTGCTTTTTCAACTTTGAACCGCTTTATTATTATTTTTTAAGGAGAATTGCAACGTCGTGAAAATGTGTCTCGAACCACGTCACACCAAAGCGCCCGTGGTTTTTGACACATTTTGACTTCGTTGGGATTTGGATTTGGGTCACATAAATATGCACCCGAGTTTAGGGAGGTAATATTATTAAATGCCGGGCCTAAAGCAACTAGCGTATTATTAACTTTGCGGGAGGCCATGAAATTCGCTAAATGGCTCGTCCCGAGGTCTAAATATTTTATTGAAATAGTTAAGAGGGCCTAAAGCAACGTGTTTATTTTTAAGGCCAATCTAAAAGAGCTACGATTCTCTACTAGGTATTATCTCTAAAAGGGTCTAATTAACTGGTGTTACTAACTGAAAATTATCAGAGGCAACCCAAGAATAGTNGTCTTAGTAACTTGTCCGGCCTCTTTCTTATTTCACGGTATGACACTAACAGAATAGGGAGTCTCAACCAGTAAGCACATCCCCGGAGGTGAGAAGAGAAGGGTTTCGGCACAGTTTATATACAGTTCAGATAATATCGAAGCAGTAAAGCATTTAGCACATTTAGCAGGAAACATGTAGGAAAATCAGATAAATCCAAACATAACAATTATTCTCAGCTCGAATTCTTAAACCCTGAACCGAAGTTCTGGGTTTGCTTCCCCAGCAGAGTCGCCAGAGCTGTCACACCTCCTTTTTCTACTACACCCCCGCAAGGGTATAGAGGAGTTTTTCCAATTAAAGGACAATCGAAACGGGATTTATTATTAAGATTCAGAGTCGCCACTTGGGAGTTTAATGGTGTCCCAAGTCACCGGTTGAATCCCGAACCGAGGAAATTATGACTCTGTTAACAGTCCGCGAATCAGAAATCCGAGTAAGGAATTCTGTTAACCCGGGAGAAGGTGTTAGGCATTCCCGGGTTCCGTGGTTCTAGCACGGTCGCTCAACTGTTATATTTGGATTTATTTGATTTCAAAACATGTTTTAGCTTATGTGCTTTTTAATTTTGAACCGCTTTTATGTTATTAGTTTAAGAGAATTGCAACGTCGTGAAAACATGTCTCGAATCGCGTCACATAAATGCACCCGCGATTTTTGACACATTTCGACTTCGTTGAGATTTGGATTTGGGTCACATAAATGTGCACCCGTAATTAAGAAGGTAAGATTATTAAAAACGCGCCTAAAGTGACTAACGAGTTATTATCTTTGGGGAAGGCCGCGAAATTCGCTAAACGACCTATCCCGAAGTCTAAGTATTTTAGTATAAACATTTATCGAGGGCCCCGCAATTTATCTATGTTTCATTTAGCGAGGCTCATCTCGTTTTATTGTTTAAAGGCCAATCTTAAAGTGGACCATGATTTTCTATTCTATTTTGTCTCTAGTAATAAAAGAAAAGTCCTAATTTGACATTGTTTAAGAGTTATTATACTTGGGTCCATGAACTCATATGTAATCAAATCCTTAAGTCGTTCTGGGCCTTGAATGCAACCCACGTAAAGGGCCATTAATCAGGTGTGCCCACAGGGCAGGCCAATCGTAGGCCTGGGCTGGAAGGTGTCTCGACTTGAAAGCTGCAGGCAGCTGTTTGGGCCCAGCATTCGAACCCAGTAAGATAAATTCCATGTCCATTTATAATTCAACTTAGCTACTTCACAGACGTTCTGAAATTCAGACCCACTTAGTTATGAAAATTCACTCTCACATGCAACGTGCAGCCTGGATAATTACTAATCACGATTCAATTCAACAACGCAATTTATTACTCGAGCTACTTGCATGTTTTTTTTCTGATTTTTATTGAGGCCCTAGATGACTACTTTTGAAAACTGAAATCTCAATCATGGAATCAAAATTCACTTACAGTATACAGAACGACTAACAACCTGATTTTATATCCAAAGACATGCAACAAATTTCGTTTAAGTATTTACCTATTTGAACATTTGGTTGCTCAGAAGTACCATCCTTAAGACTATATTAAGCTAACAATATCAATAGTCAGATACAGCTAAAAATTTAGAAATCTACAGCAATGCCAACTACTCACAATATTCCAGTTATTTATACTCTACCTAATCTAACCTATGAACCTGCGCAATACAGACACGGCAGAACAACCAGCTCCTATTTCGTCTAACAACTAACATGAAACTAACTTCAATTTAGCTATTACAGCCAATCAACTAACAGATGACACTTGTAATCAATCAAAAACAGTCCAGGCAGTCCCGTTACAGTCCAATTAATTACATTCAGATCAGAATTAAACCACAAATCTACCCTATAATCAACTAGCCTTACATCATAGTCCAATTTAAACTAGTTTAACAGTCCAGGCATGTTATAGCATGAGCGAGATTGGAAATAGGGCTTCATTTCACTCCAACTGAAGGTTACATCAGGGCAAATTTAAGTGTGTACCTGAAAATCAATTGCAATGAACAAAGAAGAGAATCAGCAGCAGTAACAGTTTCCAACAGCAAAATCAGTGTGAATCAACCCAGGAGATGACGTCAAATGATCCAGAGGAAATTTCACGCCAAATCAAACACAAAGACCAATCGAGACAGCTTGAATAGTACCAAACCAATCAACACAGCTTGAACAGACCAACACTTGACCCAAAATCAGCTTATATGAGTCTAATTCCACTTGAAAACAAATCAGCGAATAACTGAAACTTCGGCAGCCTAGGATCAGTCCAATTTCACTATCTAAGAGCTGAAGTTATCCTGAAATTTCTAACGGAGCAATACTTTTTTTTTTGATTTTTTGAAGGTTTTCTATTGTTTTTGGGTTTTTGACTATTTGATTTTCAAATCAAATCTGGGGATTAGAGAGAAAGTTAGGAAGGGGAGTTTTGGAGGCTGAAAACTTTGGGATTTCTTAGGCTGAAAGCTCCAAAAAAAAAAAGAAAAACCAACCCCCTCCTCAAGGCAATTAAATGCCTATTTATAGGCAAACAAAAATGCTAGAAACTTCTATCACCTACCCTCCCCTAAATAAGACCTAAATTTGCCCACATGTGACCTCCCCAGCATAATTTTATTCCTCTTTGCTGATTCCCCAAACTACCCTTACCCCTTCCCTGAACTAAACCAAATAATTAACTGCCCGAATTCCCTTTTGTTTCTGATTAACCAACGGACTAGTCTTAATTAACTACCATTAATCCTAAACCAATCAATCGAGCCAAATATTTCTGCCCAAAGCTAAAATCCAGCCAATAGACTAGTCAAGACCAAAACATAATCAAACTAATCTAAAGATAAAGAAACAACTATAAGCAAAACACAACCAAAATAACAGTAAAAGTCAACAAAGAACAAACAGAAATTAAACATTAAGAAGCTGAGCCCTAAACTTCAACATGCAGAATAACGGAAAATGAGAAAGAAATTAATTAAGAAAAATGAAAACAAGAAACTTACTAATAATAGGAACTCCGGCCAGCCGTCGACGTCCGAATCTTTCAAGATTTTTGACAGGACCGCAGATGCGGAAAATGTTGGGGCAGTGAGCTTCATTTAATACGAGTTCCAGCCATTTTTGACCATTTGGCACACGGGTATTGAGCGATTTTGGAGCTCTTGAGAAGCGATTTCCACATAGCATCGTGAGGTAAGTTCATCCCCCTTATTTCTAAGTTTAATACTCGAGTTTTGGGTAGATTAACACCTAAAGATTTGGAGAAATCAAGGGTTAGAGCTAGACGTAGGATTTTAATAAAACTTAGATTTTACCACGAAATTGGTTATGAAATAAAGTAAAAATCATATATTATTGATCCTTAGGTTACAAAGAACAACTTCCTTCGAAAAATTACGGAATCCGGGCATGTGGGCCCGGGGTCGGATTTTAGGAAACTCGTGTTTAAGGTTGGGAAATTATGTTAATAGTTGGAATGTGATCTTGTGAGCTTGTATTGACTAGTTCTTACCTCATTAAACTAGTTTTGGATCGTTCGGCTCCAAATTGAGAGTTCGGGCTCGTTCTTGGTATTGGAAGTGCACTTTGGAGCGAGGTGAGTCTCCTATCTAACCTTGTAAGAGGGAATTGTCCCCATAGGTATAATAATTGAATAACTTGTCACTAAATGTGGGGGCTACGTACGCGCTTGGTGACGAGGGCCCGTGCATAGCTACTATTATGCTTAAGTTCGGGTAGTTTAGGACCCTAAAGCATGCTTTATGTGATGTTCTTGTGACTCTATGATTAATTCGAGACTTCTTTAATCTTGTTGAATATGGTAAGCGGATCTAATAAGTGGAACACTATATTCTGGCCTTTGAAAAGGAGAAGCTGATATTTTGTGAGTACTTGTTCTCCTGATGTTTGATCTTATCTGCCTGTTGATGCGTTTAAATACATTTGACCGCGTCTCATGGATGATTCGCGAGCGGGGTAATAGATGCATCTATAGTTCGCGCCGTTCGACCCTCCGGCAGTGCACACTTTATTTTTATGTTGGGACGGGCCGTACAACCTCGGCACTACTTGCGTATGCTTATTGACTGGTATAACGCTGTGGATAAAACCTTGTTATATGCCTTGAAATGAAATGGGTTAATTGTGATATCACCTAGTTAAGGGCTTGTTGCTTCATGCTATAAACTGTTATTTATTGTGCTATCCATGCTTAGTATATCACCTATCATGTTATTTGACCCTAGTAAGTGTCACGTCGACCTCTCGTCTCTACTTCTTCAAGATTAGACATGATACTTACTGGGTACATATTGTCTATGTACTCATACTACGCTTCTGTACTTAAATGTACAGGGTTTGAGGCAGGTACATCTGACTACCAGGCTGGTGCATATCCTTGATCGCCCGAGATTCCACGGTGAGCTGCTCCCTTCCTATGTCGTTCAGCAGCCCAATGGAGTCTTCTCTTTATTTTTAGTTGTCTATTCTATTTCAAACAGTAGGGTAGTATTATTCTTTTGTATATTCTACTAGTTGCCCACGCACTTGTGACACCAGGTCTTGGCACACACATTAGTAGACTACTCTTTTGGGATGTATGACTATTTCTAATGTTGATTACTGTCGTATGCTTTAATTTCTAATTAAGAAAATGTCGTAATTGTTTTAGTAAGTAACATGAGAATTTTTTAATACTTTTCCACTTGGCTTGCCCGACAATGGTGTTGGGCGCCATCACGACTTGAGGTGAAATTGGGTCGGTACACTGTAATTGCTATGGTTTACAGTCAATAGTTCTTAACCTACCCTTTTTTTAGTTATTAATTAATATTAATTAATTCATTATTATATTATGTTTTTCTTTCATCCAATACATCCAAATCCAATTCCTAGATGGCTTTTCAAACATGCTCTAATTGTGTGATTGATTCCAAGTGAAAGAGCTAAGCATGGAAAAAGAATAAGCATCCGCAGTCACACCTACCATACAAGGTATCACATAAACTTGATAGAGTATGACTTAATCTGACAAATTATTTGATACGAATTTGTAAAATAAATCTGCATTACTTTGTGGAAATTTTAAACCAATAGGTTAAAAAGGTTTAACAATCCTAAAATTTGGGAAATTCAGCCCAAGAATACTCCCAACAAATATTTGAAACGTAACTTTTTTTTATTTTTTTTCTCTCTACCATGAACCCTAATCCATACGATTCTACATCTCCAATACCCCCTAAATCACCAGACATCTACTGCACCACCATGAATTCCACTTCCTTCTCATCTCCAAATTCACTACCTAACTCACAAACAAACTCTGAGGGTAGTATGAATATTGACTCAAATGAACCTCTGTCCACTCCTTCTTAGTTTGTTAAGAAACCATATCTAAACACCCTCCTATCTCATAATACAACCTTTTCAACCTCTTCACAGACAACTACAAATGGTTCACTAAACCTTTCCTTAGATATTACTGATGAAACGGAGGCACCTATTGACCCTCCATCTTTATACCACTATCCATTGAAGAAAAATCCAGAATTTACTCACCATGGCAACATGCAGCAATTATCAAGCTATATGGTCGAAAAATTAGCCATCAAATACTTAGGCAAAAACTATATTCCTTATGGCAGCCAACGGAAAATTTACCACTTATAGACCTAGGTTCAGATTTCTTCATCATCAAATTTCAAAAAGAAGAAAATAAGATTCATGCTTTGCATGATGGACCCTGGTTTATTTTAAATCATTTCCTCTCCGTTCGCCAATGGGAACCCAAGTTTATGGCATCAGAAACAAAAATCAAATATTCCACCATTTGGTTGCGACTACTAGAATTACCTACTGAATTTTATAATTTTCAAATTCTCCAGAAATTGGGTAATAAATTAGAAAATTACTCACTGTTGATACTTGCACTTCTTCAACTACAAGAGGAAGATATGCAAGGTTATGTGTTGAGGTCCCATTAGATCAACCATTACGAACACATATTTTTATTGGTAATCACAAGCAACATATCCTTTATGAAGGATTAAACTTGTAGTGTATTAAGTGTGGTAGAATGGGCCATAATCAACGTAGTTGTACCTCCCCAGTACTAAACACTAATACTTTAGAGTCATCTTCCTTGAACACTTTGACCACTACAAACCCTATACCTTCTACCCTTCCCTTTAAAGCGGTTGAAGAATGGAAAACAATACAATTTCCTAATAAATCCATCATAAGAATCACTCACCCCAAAGCAAATCCACTTCAATCACTTCCTGTTTCTATGCAAAGCCCTACTCGACCATCAGGTAAGTATGCTAATAACTTAAACTCGTTTAATACTCCTAATAATCTACCCTTCACTAATCTTTCTCTTGAAAATAATAATTCTCCTATTAATCGTAGAAATACTACAACTATATCCCCACCATCTAAATTTTCTATTAATAAATTTGATTTACTTAGCTCAATTGACCCCACTACTGATAATATTCTCCCTAATCCTACTGACAAAGACCAATTAAATCCTATCATTACCACTCAAATGCTTCTAGAAAACTTTACCCACTCGGCCCACTTACAACCACCCCAAACCCCAACACCTGTCACAGCCCATGCAAAGAGCCACGTTACCCCACCCCACATGTAAGCCCAATCAAAATCCCTCCAGTCCCTCCACCTCAGCAAACAACTCCGACCTCTCTCAAAACTCATGCATGCATTCAACATTGTCTCTGCGTAACACCACACCCTCCCCACTTATCAAACCTACTACTATAGCGCCCATGCAACTAGCTAATGATGAACACCTTACTTCTACCATCTCCTACACTCAATCCCAATCTCAAACACAAAATCCAAATCCTTCACCGTCTTCATCCACCACTAGGATAGCTTCCACTATAGTTCAACCTTCACATTCAATATCTACCATTTTCAATCTATTCTCATCTCCTCTGCACTCCAACAATGTTTCCAAACAATCTAAATCATTTACGCAGAACACCCAACAACACTTCCAGGCAGATAGTTCATCGTCTCCAACACCAATGCACTTCACACTCACTTCCTCCCTCCCATCTCATAATGGAGCCAAATACCATCATTTACACGGCTCAAACTCCCTTTGCACCGATCAGTCCATCATCTTGGCTCGAGACAGGTCTTCAGAACCATGCACTGACCTTTACCATGGAGGTCCACAACCAAAAAGTGACTATTCTAATAAACAATCCAAGGGACCTTGCGTAAATAGTAGTGGAGGGCATGCAACTAGGGACGGATATCTATGGAAGATACCACTAGTCCATGTTGCAAGCCCCTTACCTTGCACCATACCAGCCTCTACAGCTTCCAACTCATCCTGATCATCTCCACCCCCATCTCCTCCAAATGCCAGTTTACCCAATTCAACTCCCACAACACTTTGGATCCAACCCTACTGGTCTCCACAACCACACACACCATTAATGGAACCAGTGACACCTCCTCCATCACCCCCACAGTCACCACCAGCCCCTCCCAATCCACTCGCACACGACATGGAATTTCAGGCAGAACTAGAAGCATCAGTAATCTACAACAGGGAAATAAGACCAATTCATGCAAGGCTAGATGGAATCAAGGTGTTTGTCCAGAAGGAGGAAGTACGAAAGAAAGATTTACATAAGGTGTCCTCCCAACTTGATGACAGTCTCATTTCGCTTAAGGCCAACCACAAATACAGACGCGGGCAAGTATGCAATGTCACTTTTACCAACTCTATGTTTGCTCCAGGCCAAAACAACAGTACCAGGATGCATGCAAGGAAGGACCAGCTGTTTGATCAAACTGATAGCCATATGAATTTTATTATATGGAATTGTAGAGGAGCTCATTCATCTGAGTTTTGCCGTAATTTTAGATCATTACTTGATTACAACCGCCCATCTTTGGTGGTTTTGCTAGAAACCCACAATCAAACACATCAGACTTTGAAGGAGGATTTTAATTTCACTGGCATGATCAAAGTGGCAGCAATAGGTCAGTCGGGTGCTATTGTATTATTATGGCTTACCGATGTCCTTGCCATTGAACCTGTGGCAACGACTGCACAAGAAATTCACTATCACATTCAGGTACACCCATTTTCATTTAAATGGTTGTTTACTGCTGTTTATGAAAGCACTGATTTGGTCAATAGGCAGACTTTATGGCAAAACCTTAGGTGTGTATTTGATAATTATAAAGGACCATGGCTTATAGGAGGAGATTTTAATGAAATAATTACTTCCACTGATAAATTTGGAGGCTTACCAATTAACAATTCACGGGCTAATCAATTTTTGGCATGTTTAAATTCTTGTCACTTAACTGATTTAGGATACAAAGGCAGTCATTACACTTGGACAAATGGTAGACATAATAAGTACAACATTCTTGAAAGAATTGATCGTATTAATGCAAACTATGAGTGGCTTGCAAACTATCCTGAGGCTTTAGTTACACATCTCCCACGTACACATTCCGATCATTGTCCCCTGCTACTAGAATTAAAACACTGTATATTACCTCGATTTTTTTTTTATAGATTTGAGACGATATGGACTACACATTCACAATTTCCTAGTATAGTCAAACAAGCATGGCTGGATAATTTAATGTTACTTCCAGCCATAACAAACATAGTCCAAGAATGGAATACATCCACTTTTGGTAATATTTTTAAACGAAAGAGAAAAAATTTGGCTAGATTAAATGGTATTCAATCTTCTTTAAACTACCCTACTAGCTAGTTCTTACATAATTTAGAGCATCAATTAAAAATAGATTTTAACCACATACTAAAGCTTGAGGAAGACTTTTGGAAGTTAAAGTCCCGTATTAAGGCAAATACAAAATTTTTCCATCTTACAACTTTAAATCGTCGAAGATATAATCGTTTAACAGCTCTGCAAGATCAAGGGGGAAACTGGATCACTGATCCACTACTAATTAGGAATCACATTACTAATTATTATCAAACCCTATTCAACACCCAACAAATTTCTTCTAAAAAAAACCCCACAATACAGCTCTCTATGTATTAACTCCTTAGGATTGTTTGTCTTTAACCAAACCTTTACAAGATCATGAAATTCTCACTGCAATCCATTCCTTCAAACCATTAAAAGCACCTGGACCAGATGGTCTTCACCCGCTCTTTTATCAAAAATATTGGGATACCATAGGTAGCTCTGTTAAGTATTTTTGTCATAAAATTTTTCTAGTTCATCAAATAAATCCTGCCATTAACACTACTTACATATGTTTAATTCCTAAACATAAGCATGCCGCTGCAATATCTCAATATCGACCTATCAGTCTTTGTAATACTATTTATAAGATTATAACCAAGTTAATCGTAAATAGACTAAAACCAATCCTGGAACACATTATACATCCAACTCAATCTAGTTTCCAGAAGAACAAAAGAGCAGCTGATAATGCTTTTATTGTTCAGGAAATTATTACAAAATTCCAAAGAATGAAGGGAAATAATTTAAATATGCTTCTTAAATTGGACCTTGAAAAGGCTTTTGACAAAATAGAATGGTCTTTCAATCATAACTCTTTAGTAACCTTAAGTTTTCCTCCAAATATTATTAAATTAATTATGTCTTGCATAACAACAACATCCACTTCAATTTTAATTAATGGAAACCCTACTGAATATTTCACACGAACCAGAGGCATACGACAGGGGGATCCATTATCACCTTATCTGTTTATCATTTTCCTAGAAATGCTTTCCCGAAAAATAAATATGGAAGTGGATTATTAATTGGTTACCTTTAGCTTTGGCTAACAGAGGTCCTCAACTACCTCATTTATTTTTTGCTGACGATATTATTCTCACAGCAAAAGTAACATCCCCTACGTGTCAATCAATTATTAATACACTGGCTCAATTCACTAATTTATCTATACAAACTATTAACTTTGATAAGTCAAAAATATTTTTCTCAAAAAACTGCACAACTCCTACTAGAACCTCTGTACTACAACTTTTTCACATGAATGAGGGAATTTTTTTTGGTAAATATCTAAGTTTCCCTATTTTTATAAGGCAACCAACAAAAAGGGATTACCAATCTTAATTGACAACTTTAAAAATAAGTTGGCAGGCTGGAAAACCAATTTTTTTTTTATCTAAAGTAGGAAGGACTACTTTAATTCGATCTACTTTAAGTCACCTTCCTAATCATCTTATGCAATATATTAACATTCCTACTTATATACTATCCCACCTTAATCGCTACCAAAGAAATTTTCTCTGGGGTACATCTCCTCAGAAGCAAAAATTACACTTCATTAAAAGGAGCACAATCACTCAACCTTTAGACCAAGGCGGTTTAGGAATACAAAACCTAGCTACTAAGAACAAAGCCTTACATGCAAGTCTTGCATGGAGACTGTTTCAAAATCCACACCAACTATGGGCACAGGTGCTCCTACACAAGTATATACGACCATCAAACTTAATTAAAACTAATGTCTCCTCTACTTGGCGCAATATCAAGAATGGATGGTCTCACTGTCGATTAGGATATAAATGGAATTTTATGAACGGACAACATATTAAATTCTGATCTGATCCTTGGATCCAGCCCAAATTATAAATTCGTAATTGCCTAACGGGACCTCTCCCTTGTCTTGAGGAAACAGAACTAGTCTCTAACTACTACTACAATCGTAGGTGGCACCTTGAAAAATTACCTTTTGTTATACCACATCAATAACAATCTAACATCCAAAATATCTACTTGCCTTTTTCACCTAGAATACATGATCAAATATACTGCGCTAATACACAAAATGGTCAATTCTCGGTCAAATCTATTTATAACTCTCTTATCAAACCCGTGACCTCACAATATTCTTATAAGTGGAGTTGGACACTTCCCATTCCTCCAAAAATATCCTTCTTCCTCAGGTTACTTTGCCATAATAGATTACCGATAGCGGTGTATCTTACAAATTTAGGAATCCTAACTTCATCTCTATGCCCACAATGTCATCTGGCCCCTGAAAATATAATTTATCTCTTTTTTGAATGCTCACATGCAACTCAATTATGGACTGATCTTCATCACTCCTTTCCCGATCCTAATTCCACTACATCCCCAACACCGAATATCAATTGGTTATACCAATTTATACATACACCTATACTATCTACTCTCCATAGAATACCTTCTACAACCTTTATGCCGTTTGCGTTATGGCATATTTGGATTATAAGAAATAAGAACACCTTTGAACATCAACGAATTCCTTTAAATATTCCTTTCATAATAAATATGGCAGCAGAATACTACTTCCTAACCACCCCAAAGTCAACACATAAGTGTGTAACTCCTCTATACATAAAATGGCATCCTTCAACAGGTTCTACTTATAAATTAAACATTGACGGCTCTTGCTCATCTATACAACAAAGGTATGGTATTGGAGGCATTTTTTCGCAACCATCAAGGCCATTGGATTTTAGGTTTCTCAGGTAAAGCAAACCCAGGTACAAGTGTCCAGACAGAACTTCTTGCACTCTTTATGGGATTAAAACTGGCAGTGCAACAACACCTCCAACAGCTGCATAGCCCTCCTATGCACTACACTAGCATCCTTAATGATTGCAGGTTACTCCTCCTACAGCTGCATAGACCTCCTATATTATCCATCTACAGAGAGCAGAATGGTGTTGCAGATACTTTAGCTAAATATGGATCCATCCATGCACAGGAGCAGTGCATACTTTTTGACACACCACCATCTTTTGTAGAGTCTCCATATCATAACGACTGTATCGGTATATTACAAAGGAGACTTGTTCCCGTAACTTCCAGTACATCAACACAACTGCACTCTGCTACTACTAGTTTGTGTAATAGTCATATTAACTCTAGTGATAATAGTATAGTATCTACTTTAAATTTTTAGTCTACTAATGCTTTCCCTAGAGGAAGCTTGGTTGTAAACCCTAGTTTAGCAACTATGATGCCTCTTATGCATCTACTACATTCTCATGTATCTGGTTAGTTTATATATAATATACGTTTATCCTTTTGACCAAAAAAAAAACGTAAATTTTTTACTATAAAATGGGGCTGATTGCGCTATTCTAGAATGGAAAGGGATGTCAACTGTAAACATAGGAAATTAGGGGAGCTTTTACGCAAAAATAAAAAGACTTCGTTGTTTCGCTGAAACGCTGCCCTCCGTGTATCTCACGCTGCTTTCACAAACCTTTCCCAAATTCAACATTCAAACTCACAATTCCATTCCTTCAATCGTCTCCCTTGTGCCTCTAATCCACCCGATTTCATATCCAAATCCACCCTCAAACCTTCAGAAATATACAAACAAGTGCACCCCAATCTGCAAAAAGATGCACATAATCTTCTGTATTTTCAATTCTAATCATTCTATTAGTTCCTAGCTTTTCTAATTTCAGAGTTCGAACGTTTTCTCTTTCTTCTAATTGGGTTTGTAATTGTGTATGATCGAAAATGTATAGCAATTTCAAGGAGCAAGCGATCGAGTACGTGAGGCAAGCAGTGCAAGAAGACAACGCTGGTAACTATGCAAAAGCATTCCCTCTTTACATGAACGCTTTGGAGTACTTCAAAACCCATTTAAAGTACGAGAAAAACCCTAAGATTAAGGAAGCGATTACTCAGAAATTTACCGAGTATTTGCGCCGGGCGGAGGAGATCCGAGCTGTGTTGGATGAGGGTGGGACCGGGCCAGGTCCGAATGGAGGGGATGCGGCTGTGGCGACAAGGCCCAAGACGAAGACGAAACCCAAGGATGGAGAAGATGGGGAGGATCCTGAACAGTCCAAGTTGAGGGCTGGGCTTAACTCCGCGATTGTTAGGGAGAAACCTAATATTAAGTGGAATGATGTTGCTGGGTTGGAAAGTGCTAAGCAAGCTTTGCAGGAAGCTGTTATTTTGCCTGTCAAGTTTCCTCAGTTCTTCACCGGTGAGTATTTGCTTTTATTTGGTACATTTGTATGGTTGCCATATTTTCTAGTGAAAAAATTGATTGGTACTGGGGATTGTATTTCTTAAAATTGATTCTTAAGTAGCTGTAAGTTCAACAATCAATGATCAATCAACTATACCTTAATCCCAAACTAGTTGGGCTTAGGCTGTGTGAATTCCTATAGATGCTCAACTCGTTTCGAGATCTAATGTCTAGATGATAAGAACTGAGAAAACTAGCTATCCTTCCAGCTCCAGGACATTCAGATTTTTCCTGAAAATGTTTACATTGCTAGATTTATAGCCTATTGAGTTAGATGAGCTAGATGACTTCATTAGCTCCTAGCGCAGCATATCTGAATTCACTATATAGGGTTAAGATTGACTTGCTTACACTGCTGAATAATCTATAGATTAAGATGTTACCAAGGAGCTAATTCGTTTGGAACTCAGTTGGTTGCTTCTATAGAGAAGGCGGAGCGTCCTTGGCTCAGCATTATAGCATATAACCAAAGAAATCAGGAGTAATCCCACTTTTTTTCCCTTTCCTTTCTTAGGTTTGCTAGATAGAAAGAAGGCGAAGAGCGCAATAAGGTAATTGATTCTAGTCAATGTTGGTAGTTTTGCTTCTGCGTGCTGTGACCAGGAAAATAAATTTGGAAATGCATCTTTAGTAGGACAGTGCTCAATCCAATTGTCATATCAAAATGAGATATTTCTGCCATCACCAACGAGAGAACCAGTTCTTTCCACAAAACTAGGCCATGTTAATGATTCTTTGATGAAGTGGGAGAAAAGAGTTTTTGTAACCAGGGTGGTTGAACCCTCATAGACATTACGTGTCCGCGTGCTTAGAGTAAATAATATAGTTTCTGAAGGGTAGTGAGTTTTCTTTTGAGACCAATAGGTTCAAACTTCGTATGTTGCATGTGTTGAATGATCTACTCCGCGTAGGTGTGGGCTTAAGTGGTTAGGGCTCAATAAAAAAGAGATCTTTCTAAAATAAAAGGTCACCTTTCTCTTTGCATCTCAATTCAATATATCCGTAGGTTTATAAATGAAGATTCACAGAACCTATTCAGGAGTTAGGGAATTGACTTGCAACGAATTGTGGTAGAATTCTGACTTTCAATAGAGCGACAGCAAACTGATATTATGCTCTACTCACCATGAAGAAATGTAAGATCGAGCTGCGCTCATGCATGCACCAATTAACACCATTTCTGATCTTTACCATATTTTTCATATGACCTTCTTCCACGGCCATTTCCTTTGTGTTGAACCTCCATAGCCATTTCATCGACATGCTGTCATCGACATGCTATGATTAATGTGTTCGAGCAGAAATTCTTCAATGCTTTCTTTGTTATTTGTCCATGTGGATAACTTGCAAATTCTGCACAGTTTAAGCTCAAGCATTGCAGTAATAACAGCTTACTTTGGGTAATATTTTAACGTTATATAGAATTTGTTACAGAAGATCCAGAGCACAGGACTTAGCAAGGTGGTTAGACACATTGAATTAATGTATTTGGACTACCTATTCGTGCTGATACACTGATTTATAGCTGTTGTATATTGGATCCCAGTTCTCCTCTTATGAGAGGAACTGCTACTTGTTTATTCATGAACAAGAAATATTCTTTCTGCTTGAGGAGGTAAACTTATGAAGCTACGGGGAACCTTCTGACACTAGGTGTCATGTTTGTGCGTGTAATACTTACTGCCGGTAAAGCTCATGCGATTCAGTTTGTGATTTCTCTCTGTTTTTATTGTCACCGTTCCCTCAAGAGCCCCTTCCTCATCATACCCAAAAAGTCAAAACTAGGGACAAAAAAGGTGAAGAACATGCTTTTGCTTTTATTTTTTCTCCTCATAGTAAATTAGAAGATGTTAATTAGCTCTGCAAAATTTTCCATCATCACCTAACTTTTCAAATTTTTTGAGTGCTTTCGTTCATCCTCACCTAAGTGTTTTCTTGCCTTTCTTATAGGCAAGAGGAGGCCATGGAGAGCTTTTCTTTTATATGGTCCTCCTGGGACAGGAAAATCTTACTTGGCCAAAGCTGTTGCTACTGAAGCGGAATCCACTTTTTTCAGGTATTATTCCTCCGATGTGCAATTATTCCTATTATTTACCCTCCATTTCGCTGCACACTTGAGCTAAGGATTAGACATTGCTTTTCTCACTGTGGCTTTGAGTCTGTAAAAATGCACAGGTTATAGTTATTCTCTATGTTTTGCTTGGACTCTCCAAAAATGTCATCGGGTGCGTGTCGGATTCTCCAAAAGCATTGTATTTTTGGAGAATCGAGTACGGGTGCGGCAGTGTTTCGGATAGTCCGCGCAACATAGGTTATTCTTTAGATTGTTAACGTCATATTCATCTGTCATAAGGACAATTTAAGAACAAGAGAGGAATCAGATTCTCCTCTGCAGGCCAAAAAAAGTTAAAGAACGCAAAATCAAAGAATAGGAGTTTCTAGAAGATGCCCACGGGGGGCAATGAAGGTGAGCTGTTGATGAAGTGGCTCTGATGAGATACTCATATAGACAGTTGGATAACTTGAGATATGACAGTGCATCATCTTGGTGTGTACTATTATTGAAATACTTTTGATTTATAAATAAAGATAAGATGTTCAATGAATTTTCGTCCCAATATTTGCTGTTCTTATATAGCTTCAATGACATGATATCAATGTCTTATGAGATGCTTGATTTCTTAAAGAATTTTAGATATGTGTATTCTCTTTGAAAAGTCGGCAGTATCCAATCTGAATAGATTTTTCATCTGTGTTTTTCTCTTTCCCTCATAGATATTTTTGATGAAATGCCTACATACGTGAGGAACATGCATGAATTCAGCTGCATTTCTGTTTCTGTCAGCTATTTGCTTATTTTTGTGCTTTCAAGAACTTAGTCTGTAAAGTTGGCAAGTGCCAACTGCTGTTTTTATGCAGTGTCTCATCATCGGACCTCGTTTCCAAGTGGATGGGTGAAAGTGAAAAGCTAGTTTCGAACCTATTCCAAATGGCTCGCGAAAGTGCCCCATCCATTATATTCGTCGATGAAATTGATTCCTTGTGTGGGCAGCGAGGAGAAGGAAATGAAAGTGAAGCTTCTAGACGTATTAAAACAGAACTGCTTGTGCAGATGCAGGTACTTGTTACACTGGGAAAGTAGTGAGTTCTCAATCAACCCCTTCCGGCAACCAGTACAAAACAAGAAAGGAAGGTCGGTTGGTTAAACAAATATCTTTGGCTTATCTAGTTTGTAATTTCAGGGTGTTGGACACAATGACGATAAAGTTCTTGTTCTTGCGGCAACAAATACACCCTATGCCCTAGATCAGGTAAAGAATGATCTATGATATAATATAGCAGATCGTAATGGTCTTTTGCTTACAGAAATTGTCCTCTGCAGGCTATACGCAGAAGATTTGATAAGCGCATCTACATTCCTCTACCAGATGCGAAGGCACGACAACACATGTTCAAAGTGAGTCCAGTTGTATTTCTGTTTAAAGTAAATTTAAGCAAATGTAATCTGATTCTAGTTTTATAAGAGCTAGACTTATTATTTTCATTTTGGCTCTTAAACTTTCCAGGTTCATTTAGGGGATACCCCCCATAACTTAAGTGAGAGTGACTTTGAAGACTTGGGCCGTAAAACAGAAGGTTTTTCTGGTTCGGATGTTTCTGTGTGTGTAAGTCTCTCAACCAAAAAGTGGAGCCATTCCTCTGGTTTCTTCCTTTCATATAACTATACTTTCTCTTCTTGAACAGGTCAAAGATGTACTCTTTGAACCTGTTCGTAAAACACAAGATGCTATGTTCTTCACCCAGAGATCTGATGGTACATGGATGCCGTGTGGACCGAAACAACCGGGTGCTGTGCAGACAACTATGCAGGAGCTTGATGCTAAAGGACTTGCATCTCAGGTACGTTCAGATAACCAGTGGCATAACTTATATTTCATGAGTTTGTTAATCCTTTTGCTTCTTTTCGTTGAATTTTAACTGGAATATGTCAAGAACTGCATATTTATGTTACTCAGAACTCCAGTTGGACAATCACTATAAATTGTTTTTCATATTACTTTTGGAGGATGCATGAGCTATATAATAATTTTAACTTAATGTGATTAGACATTGTGCTCCCGCTGATCTTTAACCTGCATATCAAGGTTTCAATAGGTAGTAAAATAGTAGTTTATGTTTAAATCAACAGATAAGATATCTGAGTATGAAGCTCCGATAATTGGTTGTTCTAATCTCTCTTACAGAAGATGCGCTAATTGACTGCTTGCTTATTAATGCCTTTGCAGATCATCCCTCCACCCATTTCGAAAACAGACTTTGATAAGGTGCTTGCTCGTCAACGACCAACAGTAAGTAAATCGGATCTTGATGTGCACGAAAGATTCACCAAGGAGTTTGGAGAAGAAGGTTGAAGAAACTGAGCGGCTATTCCTGCAGTTGCCAAGATTTGTAATTTACTTGTGTTTTGTGCCTGAAAAACACGATTCAAAGGCTCTTTAAATGGAAAGTTGACTTTGTTTACCCTTTCCTTCTGGGGTGTGTCAGTTTTACACTTCAAAATCTTATTGCAATTCAATTACTTCAGTAATTGTAAGCAACTGCAAGTACCAAAGTTTCTCTGATTTCCTCTTTATCATTATGTTCATAGTTATTCTGGAAAATCTGAACCTGCCTTTTTTTTCTTCTTATTTTTATGATGAATGTCATTGTACTTATCAGAACTTGGAAGTTAAAGGATCCTGCTTTTCAGGATTTACCAAAGAGTGCTCAGGATAAGCATTCCATATGCAAATAGCAACAATATGCCAGTGTGATCCAACAAGTTGGGTCTGGGGAGGATGGGGTGTGCGCAGACCTTGTGTTCCGTATGCAAATATCATTGTGAAATTGTCCGACTGCAACCTGCTGACATGTTATCGAAGCAATAGAACTGCCCACTAATAACCTCTGGAAACACCTGGTAATTTTCTATAAGAAACTGGGAAGTTCACACATCACTGTCTTCTAATAGGTTCAACGGACAAGCACATGCAAAGGCACTTGCACCAGACAAAAGTTGGTATCATCAGCTATTCAGGACTATCATGCTATTGCTTATTTTTGAGTCGATGGTAGTCTTCCAATATCAATAGTTTGATTGTTTTGCTCTTGTATATTTCCGAAGGAAAAAAAAAATCTGAGTTGTTTCCTAAATCTGTAAGAGTATTTGGGTTCTCCCAATAACTAAAAGGTATAGCATGCTTGAATCTTATTGTGGTTAGCGTTGGTAGAGAAACTGGATCGAAAAATATTACAAAATATATATACTATATTAACCACATTCAATATAAGTTCAAGACACATAAAGGATCTAACCATATTTCGACTTGTGATCAGTCCAAAGAAACCAATAGAAAATAAATAGGCACTCAAAACAAGTATATATTCAAGAATCATTAAACAACTACCTATCAATCTTAACTCCTTTTAATATGAATAGCAATTCAACAGATTTAATTGACTAGTATATAAGAAGTATGGAACAAAAATATATATTGGTACAAGATTGGCCTAAGATCTTTTTATTTATTTATACATCAAGAATTCAAATAGAATTGAAGGAAAATAAAGGGATATTTACCTAGATGTACTATAATAGAAACCTATTTACTACGTTTATTTAGGTTCCATGTTAATTACTTTATATACCTATATTTACTAGTTTTATACAAAATCATAAAAAGGAGGAAATGAAACATACCTTAAATATAGCGTATCAGTTACACATAATCTCCTACATTTAAGATTTTCTCTCTTTCTTTAACAATTACCCATATTTGTACTTACCCACCATAAGAATTCCCCCACTGATACCCAAAATCTTTCTAACCCAAAAATCTCGCTTACTCACTCCTCTTCCAAAGCTTTTGATATCCGATTTCTCTTTTTCAATCATCCACTGTTTTAATCCCAAAATTGCAGATTCTTTCCTCTTCCAAAGCTTTTGATATCCGATTTCTCTCTTGTTTTGAATCTTGTTTTCTTATTTTCTAAAATCATTATTGTATGTCACTTGTATATGATACATCAATACCCAAATACTTGATACAATACTAATACAATTATATTAGATTTTTAGTGTAGAGTTGTGATTGAAACTTGAAGAAGATGAAGATCATAATTGTATCACAATTTTTAAAAAATGTATCACGATTGTATTATAATTGTATATGTATAATAATTGTTGAAGGGATTGTATTATAAATGTATGATAATTGTATATTGTTACGAGCGGTTGTTGAGTTCGTGAAGAATTTCACGATTTGTATCACAAATATATGATAATTATATATTAATTTATTAGTATTGTATTGGGTATTATTTTGGGTATTAATGTACCATATCCAAGTTAGACACAATTGTGATACAAATATGATACAATTATGTTTTAGGTATTGATGTATCTGATATAATTCAAATACAATTACGATAAAATTATCATACAATTCCTGATTATTTCTTCATTTTCAGTGTTGTCCAATCTCCCAGCAAAAGAACGATATAATTGATGATTTTTAATAGTATAAAGCTGTCGGCAATGATGGGAAGAGAAAAGATGGAGATTATGGCGCAAATTAAGGGATTTTGATGTAAAAAAGGAAGGAGAGATAAGAGGAGAGGGAAAAAAGAAGGTAATGATGTAATTGAATCCCTTAATTGAAGGCACTAATAATGGTGTGTGAGCCTTTTAAGGAGCAATCTACATAATTTGTAAGAAAAACCTAGATTGTAACGACCCGGCCGGTCTTTTTGAGAGTTTACGCCCTGATCCCCTATTAACTGCTTCCCCCCGTGTCTATTTCTGCTATTGTGATTTGTCGGGATGGTTCATCTTGAGTTTCGGAGTGTTTTGGGACACTTAGTCCCTAAATGAGAATTTAAGTTTTAGAATTTGGACCGTAGTCGGAGCAGTGTGAAGACGGCTCCGGAATGGAATTCCGTCGATTCCGTTAGCTTCGTTGGATGATTTCGGGCTTAGGGGCGTGTCCGGATTACGTTTTGGAGGTCCGCAGCTTAATTAGACTTGAAATGCCGAAAGTTGAATTTTTGGAGTTTTCAAGCCGATAGTGAAATTTTGATATCGTGGTCGGTTCCGATTCTAGAAGTTGGAATAGGTCCGTAGTGTTGGATGTGACTTGTGTGCAAAATTTGGGGTCAATCAGACATGGTTTGGTTGGTTTCGGCATTGGTTGTAGAATTTTAGAAATTCAAGTTCATTAGGTTTGGATTGGAGAGTGATTCGTGGTTTTAGCGTTGTTCGATGTGATTTGAGGGCTTGACTAACTTCCTATGATGTTTTAGGATTGGTTGGTATGTTTGATTGAGGTCCCGGGGGCCTCGGGTGAGTTTCAGATGCTTAACGGATTGGAATTTAGACTTAGGCAACTTCTGAATTTGCTGAACATGTTGTTTTCGCACCTGCGGATTTTGGACCGCAGGTGCGGCGCCGCAGAAGCGACTTGATAATCGCAGATGCGGTCTGAGGCATGAAGATCATTGGTCGCAGATACGGCTCAAGGACCGCAGAAGTGTAATCGCATCTGCGAGGAGTAGAGCGCAGGTGCGGCATTTAGAGACAAAATGAATTTTCGCAGGTGCAGTTCCCTAGCCGCAGAAGCGGGACCCCATGACTGCAGATGCGGTAATTGCTAGGCAGAAATATGAAATTTCGAGGATTTGAAGTTCATAGCATCAAATTCGATTTTGAGCTCAGGAGAAGGCGATTTTGTGAGGTTTTTGAAGAGGAAATCAGTGGGTAACGATTCCTAACCCTATTTCGTTTATATTTCATCAATCTATTGTTGTTTTACTCATCTAATCAAGGAATTTGAGTGGAAAAAATGGAAATTTGGGGGAAAGGTTCCCCAATCGAGTTTTTGGGTTTTGATTGGGTTTTAGTTGTCGGAATTGAGTAATTTTTAGACGAGTGATCTCGTGAGTGAATGGGTGTTCTAAATTGGTAACTTTTTCCCGATTCCGAGACGTGGGCCCGGGGAGGATTTTTGGGCGTCTTTCTAATTTATCGCCGTAGCTTTAAATTCATTAGTTAAATTAGTTGCTTGTAGTTTTATTTACGTTATATAATCGATTTTATTAGATTTGGGCCACTCGGAGTTGGATACTCGTGGCAAGAGCGTGATATCGGATTGATTTTGAGCTGGTTCGAGGTAAGTGGCTTGCCTAACCTTGTGTGGGGGAACTCCTCTTAGGATTTTGTTACTGTTGTTATATCAATGCCGTGTGCGTGAGGTAACTAGTGCGTACATGTGCTAATTGTTGAAAACCCCCATTTTCATTACGTAAATATCTATCTTTTTCCTTTAATTGAGCAATACTAGTATATGAAGCCTCCTGCTTAGCTTAGGATAACATGCTTATGTGACTTAACTGGCTTATCTGCTTTAACTGCTTACTTGGATTATGTGTAGCATGTCTAGAGTAGGAATTTCCTGTTTTCTTGATATGAACTTGAATAGAACCGTCGATTTCTTGTTAAGACTGTTGTGTATTTACTTTGGGACTACGGATCGGTATTCCGGGAGATCCCCTTGCACATTTATATTTGGGGCTACGGGACGGTATCCCGGGAGATCCCCCTGTACTGGATATTTACTTTGGGACTACGAATGGGTATTCCGGGAGATCCCCCTGCGCATTTACGATTTGGACTACGGGACGGTATCCCGGGAGATCCTCTGCACATTTACGTTTGGGACTACGGGACGTTATCTTGGGAGATCCCCTGTTGCTATCTCTATGTACTGAGTTATTTCTTTCTGTGATTCCATCTTTATTAACTGTTAGTATTTTAATTATACTGTCATATTTCATACTGTTTTACCTTGTTATATATATAACCAGTAGGGCCTTGACCTGATCTCGTCACTACTTGACCGAGGTTAGGCTTGGCACTTACTGGGTACCGCCGTGGTGTACTCATGCCCTTTTCTGCACATGTTTTTCGTGTGCAGGTCCAGGTTCTTCAGCTAAGCCATACTATCCGTGAGGCGAGGCGATCCAGAGACTTCGAGGTATATCTGCCGCGTCCGCAGACCTAGAAGTCCCTCTCTATTCTCCCTTCAGTTATAGACTTCTTATATTTTCTTTCGTTTAGACTTCTGGAGTTAGAACACTATGTGTTTCTTTAGCTTGTGATTCATGAGATTCCGGGTTTTGGGAGTGCTATGGTCAGTTGAGAGTGTTGTTATTGTATATGCCGAGCGGCATTTTCAACTCTTTTATTATATCACCTGCAAAAGGTTAGTTTCGTATCTCTATTATATTTTTTCGTAAATTGTTAGGCTTACCTAGTCGTAGAGACTAGGTGCCGTCACAACAGTTCACGGAGGGAGAACTTGGGTCGTGACATAGATACTTATTAAAAACTACAAAACATAGAGAAGATAGGTAATTAAGTTTCTAATATAGTAGAATTAGGTAAAAATACGAAAATAAATGTGATAAGAGGTACTCAAATTGGATCACTGATTGGTTTTTAGGTTTCATCGTAAACCTAATTGATTATTTTCAATTACGTAAATTAATAGTTCAAACCACATTCAAATATAGGGGTTTTTCCATTTTTATAGGAACTTCTGTACAAGAAATAATGGTATCTAAAATTATTGACCCTATGAGATGTAAAATATATCTCTTTTCACCATCCCCATAACGTATTAGACAAATGTATGCATTTCGATTAGAAACGTATTCTATAATGATACACAAATGAAAGACTTTTTCAAGATTCTGATTCATCCACTTTAGATTTATTTAAAATAGGTTGGGCAAGCTTGCAAATTCACTTTCTTAGTGAATAAGGATCTTAGAGAGTCCAAGGATGGGCCAAGAGAGTGTCTTAACGCCTTTTCTTTTTTTTTCATCGGAATTATTTCACAAAGACTTGCCACACTTGGGAAGAAGGGGGAACAAGCACACTTGGAGAGCATAGTACAATGGAGAATTATATGCTACATTGGGAAGGATGGATTGCTCCGAAAAGGGATCTAGTGATTCTCTCCAGGAATTTATCCACTCACCCAAAAAAAAAAAAAAAGAAAAAGACAAAGATTGTCTAGGATCCTTGATGCACCTAAGGGTGACGTATTCTATTTGAAGCAAGCTCTATGTGTATGCCACATGATGAAGGTTTTTGTTATTTTTAACCAGTTTTGATTGACTAAATCAAAGCATTGAGTTAAACTCTTGGATAATCTAAGATTGCCTTTTCATTTCATTTGATTGTAACCAACGGACTAATGTACATTCAGTGATATGTGGGAATAGTGTCTCCCTTAACATAGGCGGACGTAGCCTTGTGATGCTGAGTACTTTCGACGAGGATTATAAATTTATGTATAAAAATTCACTAAAATATATCAAAATAAATATAGTAGATATGAACCCACAATTTTAAATATGCGATGGACTTATGTTAAAAACCTTAAGAATTGTTAACCATAAAGCTTAAATTCCGAGTCCGACTTTATCTCCATTTCTTGCAAAATGTATTAGTTATTTTACTCTTCATCTCGAGCTGAACGCTCAACGAGAGTTTTAGCATACTTACTAGTATGGAATTTGAGGCAGAAATTTCGACATTACGATGGTCATACCGAAAACAGCCTCTCTATCCTCATAAGGTAGGGATAAGGTCTGCGGCCTACCAAATGAAAGCAATCACATCACTAAATTCAAGTCGATACATTATAAATAAAAAAGAGAGGTTTCAATATCCATAATAATTTTCCCCAAGGAACATTTCATTCAAAGAATTTTCTGATATTTAAAGTTAATGTGCACAAACAAACACCCCCAGAGGAGTTTACATGACCAAATGCCTATAGTTTAAACTGAAGTGGCCTCTATTGGCTACATTCTAAATAACTCGTTAGACTGAAGAAACTGTTGATGGTGGAGGATAACTATCAATCTCTCCTAATTCTGTATATTTTATATTTGATAAAGGGTTTTCGAAAATTTGATTACATTATTTGAGGAATTCAAAGTAAATTACGTTGCTTCACATTAAAGCTAGCACACAATAATGTGGATTGCTAAGAAGCGTATGTAAGGATCATGCTATCATTTTCTTGAAAGGCATAAGTAATTGAAGTCCACAAATTCAGGGGGAAAATTCTTTAGTAAAGATACAAAAGCAAAATAAGATTCACATATTTAATGAGATTTAAGTTATATTCACATTTAACAATTTTGTTAGTTTATTTGGCAACTATCACTCATTTAATTATCAACAGGTACTGCTTACCAAATGATGTTCCTATAAATGTTCAAACTACGTACATCAATCTTCTTCTGAACTTAATGCTCGATCGACTGCTTTTAGACTTTGTGTGAGGATAGGACCACTCTGAAATTGTGCACACACCTATTTCTTTCCATTCGATACTGATGAACAATCGAGTTTTCTTTTCTATGGTTGGCACGAGAATTCCTCTTAGTGGGAAGAATTAAATTCTATCTCTGGACTTATAACCAACTTATGCATAAGGACATGTCTCGTTTAACTAGTCTCTTAATTGACATCAAGAGTCATCAATCGAAAACTCTCTTGCCAATGTAGTCTTACCGAATAGATGCGGAGTCAGAATTTCAAGTTTATAGGTTTAGAAAGTGTTATCGAACTCATAACTTGTGTTAGTAACTGGATTTACAGTTAAATATTTATACATATTTAACGAATTTCTAATACAAATACGGAGTTTAAGCAAAAGTTTTGACTTCATCCGACCCGTATGAATACTCTAGCTCCGCCCTACTTACCAAGGTGTGTCAATATTAATTAAACTGGAATACATTGTATATAGAAGTTTCCTTATAACTGTAGGATACAGTAGGATCAGTTTCACCAACTTAGAAGTTTCCTTAGTATTTTTTTACTCGGATTTGTTTATATTTCATGATTCCAACCTTGAATTTAGCAATTGTTTGATGAATCAAATTGAAGAAATTGGGAATTTTAGTAAAAAAACTTTTCTAAAAAATAAATTGATGATGTGAAGGACGATTTGGTCGGAATTAGATGAAATTAGTATGGTTGGACTCGCATCAGAATGGATGTTCCGAATTTATGAGTTTTGTCGGGTTCCGCAATATGAGCCAAGGGTTGACTTTTTTTTTATTTTAGTTAAAGATCGAAGCTTTATTATTCGGAATCATTTTCTATGCCTTTTATTTATGATATTAAGTTATTTTGGCTATATTCGAGTCGTCCGGAGGTTGTTTTACGCGGGAAGAGATTTTTAGAGTATGATTTAGCTTCTTTGAGGTAAGCGTCTGTGACGACCCAAAGGGGTCATCACCTGTATTCCTACTCGCTCTGTATTTCTGAGGCCGTAAAAACCTCACTTGGGGGTTGCCTCGAGTTTGTGTGCGCAGTCCGGGCGCGTAGCCGGAACGTTTAAATATGAATTTGTGAGAAAAATAATAAATTCTGATGTTTTGATTGATTAAGTTTGACTTCGGTCAATGTTTTGGGCAAACGGACCTAGACTCGTGATTCGACAGTCCCGGAGGGTCCGTAGAAAAATATGAGACTTGGGGGTGTGCCCGGAATCAAATTCCGAGGTCCCGAGTCCGAGGAATGAATTTTTACGTGAAATTATTTTCTGAAAATAATTAAAGAATTGGAAAGTGTTATTTGTTTAGAAGACTGTGCTGTTGGGCTCGTATTTTGGTTCCGACGCCCGGCACAAGTCTTAAATATGAGTTAAGCAATTGCTGTGAAGTTTGGTTAGATTTGGACGTCATTTGACGTGTTTTGAACTAGAAGCAGTAAACTTGATGTTTTATGAAAATTGGAAGGAAATCCTGGGTCTTGAGGCCTAATTTGATGCTTATGATGTTGTTTGGGCGATTTGATCGCACGGATGAGTCCGTAGGACGTTTTTGAGCTTATATGTATGTTCAGTTTGGATCCCCGAGGGCTCGGGTGAGTTTTGAGTAGGTCCCGGGAGGTCTTAGGCTAGAAAAAATAGCAGATGGTTGCAGGTTCAGGGGTTGCAGGCCCCCAGCGCGGCCGCGGTCATTTCCGCGCGGTCCGCGCTGGAAGCCGCGCGGCCGCGGTGCATCTCTGCGCGGTCCGCGTGGCTAGGTTCAGAGGGCCAGTGAGGTCTAGGTCGACCAGCGCGGCCGCGCACCAAATCAGTGCGGTCCGCGCTGGGAGATTCAGAGAGTGGGTCTTGGGTCCATTCAACCAGCGCGCCCGCGCACCAAATCAGTGCGGTCCGCGCTGGGTAGGTTCAGAGAGTCATTTTTCTTCCCTTCCTCGGCGCGGCCGCGGTGCATTTTTTTGCGGTCCGCGCCAACCTTCAGCACAGTATATAAAGTCGGGATTTTCAGTCATTTTTCACTTTTTCAAAACCCAAAACATAAGAGGCGATTTTCCAAACGATTCCACTTCTTCAAAATGATTGATTTGGTCGAGTTGGAGCCGAATTCGAGAGGGAAAGCGGTCGTGGAGGATTGTATTGGCCGTGGAAGTTGAGGTCCAGGTATTGAGCAGCAGCAGCAGCATTAGCACGGGGGCACACCTTCAGTCCAGAGAGACCCGAGGTAGCTTGCAGGCGTCCGCAGGCCCGGCGTCTCCCTTCTATCTTTACATTTGGCTGTCATCTCATTGTACCCGAGATAAACAGATTATGTTTCTTTCAGACCTTGTATGTAGTACTCCCTTAGAGGTTCGTGAGTATGTGACTCTAGTCCCGGGGTAGAGATATATGTGTTGGAACTTCTGTATTTTTGATCATCTATCTACATTTAAGTCTTCCGCTAATGTTTTTAATTCCGTCACCTTTATTTAATGCTGTTAACTGCTAAAAAGGAATGTGTGTTTAAGGAATTATTTAATTGAGTTGGCTTGCCTAGCTCCGTTAGTAGGCGCCATCACGACTCCCGATGGTGGGAAATCCGGGTCGTGACAAGTTGGTATCAGAGCTCTAGGTTACATAGGTCTCACAACTCACGGACAAGCTTAGTAGAGTCTGAGGGATCGGTACGGAGACGTCTGTACTTATCCCCCAGAGGCTGCCAAGTTAGGAAAAATCTCTCCTTTGCTCTTTCTTGTCGTGCGGTTTGGTTTCTCAATGCTAATTGGACTTCTACTCTGTTTCCTCGCAGAATGGCGAGAATCTTCCTCATCTTCAGACCAGCAGTCCGAGCCCCAGGCAGCTCCCGCCAGGGGCAGAGGACGAGGCCGTGCTAGAGGCCGAGGTAGGGCAGGGCTCAGCCCCGAGCAGCAGCACCAGCGGCGGAGCCCTAGGTCGGTTTTGACGAGGAGGTTCCAGCCCCAGCCCCAGCAGCGCCAGTGGGCCCAGCTCAGGTCCCAGAGGGGTTTATAGCCACCCCAGTTCTCCAGGACGCTTTGGTCAGATTGGTAGGCTTTGTGGAGAGCGTCACTAGAGCGGGTTTGCTTACAGTAGCACCAGCCACTTCTCAGGCTGGAGGAGGAGTTCAGACTCCAGCTACACGTACTCCGGAGCAGGTAGCCCCCAGGCTCAGGTTCTAGTGGTTCAGCCAGCTGTGACAGCTCAGCCGGGTATTGTGACTCAGACCGGCGATGGAGCGACTATGTCCGCAGATGCTTTGTGGAGACTGGATAGGTTCACCAAGCTCTTCACCACCACATTCAGCGGTGCTTCTTCAGAGGACCCCCAGGATTTCTTGTATAGCTGCCATGAGGTTCTTCGGACTATGGGTATTGTGGAGACCAATGGGGTCGACTTCGCCACTTTTCGTCTAGCAAGATCCGCCAAGACTTGGTGGAGGGATTTCTGTTTAGCCAGACCAGCGGGGTCGCCAGCATTGACATGGGATCAGTTTGCAGAGTTATTTTTGGAGAAGTTTCTCCCAGTTACTCAGCGATAGGCTCTTCGCAGGCAGTTCGAGCGTCTCCAGCAGGGCTCTATGACAGTCACTCAGTATGAGACTCGGTTCATTGATCTAGCACGCCATGCTATTGTTATACTCCCCACTGAGAGGGAGAGGGTGAGGAGATTTATTGATGGTTTGATTCAGCCGATTCGTCTCCAGATGGCTAGGGAGACTGGTAGTGAGATCAGCTTTCAGGAGGCGGCCAATGTGGCCCGCCGAGTTGAGATGGTTCTGGCACAGGGGGGTAGCCATAGAGTAGACAAGAGACCCCGTCACTCAGGTCGTTTCAGTGGTGCCTTATCTGGAGGCAGGGATTCTTATGATAGGGGTCAGCCCTCTAGGCCTTTCCAGTCAGCCCTCCAGGTTTCTCAGGGTGCCCCAGGTGATCGTGGTTACCGTGGGCATTATTCTGATCAGCAGTCCCTCAGTGTACCGTCAGCTCCCATCAGCGCACCGCCACTTCAGAGTTTCCGTGGAGGTCATTCAGGTCGCCAGGGCCAGCCACAGCGTTCAGAGGGGTGTTATGAGTGTGGTGAGTATGGTCACATCAGGAGAGCTTGCCCGAGATTGAGGGGTACTCAGTCGCAGCAGCAGGGTCCCCGTCCTATGATTCAGGCACCGGATGCTCCACAGCCAGCTAGAGGTGGAGGTAGAGGCCATAGAGGTGGAGCTCAGACCGCCAGGGGCGGAGGTCAGCTAGCAGCAGATCGACCTAGGGATTCAGTTCAGGGTGGTGGGGCCCAGCCCCGTTGCTATGCACTCCAGGCTAGGCCCGAGGCAGAGGCCTCAGATGCGGTGATCACAGGTACGGTTCTGGTTTGTGATCGAGATGCTTCAGTACTATTTGATCCAGGATCTACGTATTCATATGTTTCATCTTATTTCGCACCATGCTTGGTCATGCCTAGTGATGCTTTGGGTATTCCTGTATATGTGTCTACACCGGTGGGTGACTCTATCGTGGTCGACCGAGTCCATCGTTCGTGTGTTGTAGTGATTGGGGGTCTTGAGACCCGTGTAGACTTGTTGCTCTTAGATATGGTTGACTTTGATATCATTCTGGGTATGGATTGGTTATCACCCTATCACGCTATCTTGGACTGCCATGCCAAGACCGTGACTTTAGCCCTACCGGGTATGCCTCGCTTAGAGTGGAGGGGGACTCCAGGTCATTCTACCCGTAGTGTCATATCGTACGTGAAGGCTCGACGTATGGTCGAGAAGGGGTGTCTGGCCTATTTGGCCTATGTTCGTGATTCCAGTGCTGAGGTCCCTCCCATAGATTCTGTGCCTATTGTCCGGGAGTTTCCCGATGTTTTTCCTTCGGACCTGCCGGGTATGCCGCCCGATAGAGATATCGATTTCTGTATTGATTTGGCTCCAGGCACCCAGCCCATTTCTATTCCGCCATATCGTATGGCCCCGCCGGAGCTGAAGGAGTTAAAGGACCAATTGCAGGATCTGTTAGATAAGGGTTTCATTAGACCCAGTGTTTCGCCTTGGGGCGCGCCAGTGTTATTCGTCAAGAAGAAGGATGGGTCGATGCGGATGTGTATAGATTACCGGCAATTGAACAAGGTAACAATTAAGAATAAGTATCCACTGCCGAGGATTGATGATTTATTCGACCAGCTTCAGGGTGCCAGGGTATTTTCCAAGATTGACTTGAGATCTGGCTACCACCAGTTGAGGATTAGGGTATCCGATGTCCCTAAGACAGCTTTCCGTACTCGGTACGGGCATTACGAGTTCTTGGTCATGTCGTTTGGATTGACCAATGCCCCGGCAGCATTTATGGAGTTGATGAACCGGGTGTTCAGGCCATATTTGGACATGTTCGTGATAGTCTTTATTGATGATATTTTGGTGTACTCCCGCAGCTAGGAGGAGCACGAACATCACCTTAGAGTGGTTCTTCAGACTCTGAGGGATAGTCAGTTATATGCCAAGTTCTCCAAGTGTGAGTTCTGGCTGAGTTCAGTAGCATTTCCGGGTCATGTCGTATCAGCTGAGGGTATTCAGGTGGACCCGAAAAAGATAGAGGCAGTCAAGAACTGGCCTAGACCAGCATCAGCTATGGAGATTCGGAGTTTCTTGGGGTTAGCAGGCTACTACCGTCGGTTTGTGGAGGGGTTTTCATCTATTGCAGCCCCGATGACCAGGTTGACCCGGAAGGGTGCCCAGTTCAGATGGTCGGAGGTGTGTGGGGCGAGCTTTCAGAAGCTCAAGACAGCCCTGACTACGGCACCGGTGTTGGTCTTGCCCACAGGATTTGGGCCTTATACCGTCTATTGTGATGCTTCCCGTATTGGACTTGGTGCAGTGTTGATGCAGGATGGCAAGGTTATAGCTTATGCTTCGAGGCAGCTGAAGATTTATGAGAAAAACTATCCAGTGCATGATTTAGAGTTGGCAGCTATTGTCCACGCCTTGAAGATTTGGAGGCACTATTTGTATGGCGTGGCATGTGAGGTGTTCACTGACCACAAGAGCCTTCAGTACTTGTTCAAGCAGAAGGAGTTGAATTTGAGGCAGAGGAGGTGGTTGGAGTTGTTGAAGGATTATGATGTCACTATTTTATATCATCCGGGGAAGGCCAATGTGGTGGCCGACACTTTGAGTAGGAAGTCAGCCAGTATGGGCAGTCTTGCTTATATTCCAGTCAGTCAGAGGTCGCTTGCTTTGGATGTTCAGGCTTTAGCCAATCAGTTCGTGAGACTGGATGTTTCTGAGCCCAGTCGTGTGTTAGCTTGCACGGTTGCTCGTTCTTCGTTATTGGAGTGTATCGTGATGGGCAGTTTGATGATCCCCATTTATGTGTCCTTAGAGACACGGTGCAACGAGGAGTTGCCAAGCAGGTTACCTTAGATGTGGATGGAGTTTTAAGATTGCAGGGGCGAGTTTGTGTGCCCAATGTGGATGGGCTTCGAGAGTTGATTTTAGAGGAGGCCCACAGCACCAGGTACTCTATTCACCCGGGCGCCGCGAAGATGTACCAGGACTTGCGGCAGCATTATTGGTGGCGTAGGATGAAGAAGGATATCGTAGCATATGTGGCTCGTTGTTTGAATTGTCAGCAGGTTAAGTACGAGCATCAGAGGCCTGGTGGTTTACATCAGAGGATTGAGCTTTCCGAGTGGAAATGGGAGCGGATTACTATGGACTTCGTTACTGGACTTCCGTTGACCCGGAAGAAGTTTGATGTGATATGGGTTATTGTTGATAGGCTGACCAAGTCAGCGCATTTCATTCCTGTGGCAGTCTCCTATTCTTCTGAGAGGTTCGCTGAGATCTATATTCGGGAGATTGTTCGCCTTCATGGTGTGCCCGTGTCTATCATTTCGGATCGGGGTACGCAGTTTACCTCACGCTTCTGGAGAGCAGTTCAGCGAGAGTTAGGCACAAGGGTAGACTTGAGCACAGCATTTCATCCCCAGACGGACGGACAGTCCGAGCGGACTATTCAGATTTTGGAGGATATGCTCCGAGCTTCTGTTATTGACTTTAGAGGTTCGTGGGATCAGTTCTTGCCTTTGGCGGAGTTTGCTTACAACAATAGCTACCAGTCAAGCATCCAGATGGCTCCTTATGAGGCCTTATATGGTAGGCGATGTCGGTCTCCGGTTGGATGGTGTGAGCCGGGAGAGGCTCGATTGATAGGTACGGATTTGGTTCAGGAGGCCTTGGACAAGGTCAAGATCATTCAGGAGAGGCTTCGTTCAGCTCAGTCTAGGCAGAAGAGTTATGCAGACCGTAAGGTTCGAGATGTAGCTTTCATGGTTGGTGAGCGGGTATTGCTTCGGGTGTCGCCTGTAAAGGGCGTGATGAGATTTGGGAAAAAGGGCAAGCTTAGCCCTTGGTTCATTGGCCCGTTTGAGATTCTTGATCGAGTGGGAGAGGTGGCTTATAGACTTGCGTTCCGCCCAGCTTATCAGCCGTGCATCCAGTTTTCCATGTATCCATGCTTCAGAAGTATCACGGCGATCCTACCCACGTGTTAGATTTCAGTACTGTCCAGTTGGACAAGGACTTATCCTATGAGGAGGAGCCGGTAGCTATTCTGGACCGACAGATTCGTCAGTTGAGATCCAAGAGCTTTCCTTCTGTTCGTGTTCAGTGGAGAGGTCAGCCTCCTGAGGCATCGACCTGGGAGTCCGAGTTTGATATGCGGAGCCGTTATCCCCATCTTTTCCCCGACTCAGGTACTCCTTTCTTTTGTCCGTTCGAGGATGAACTGTTGTTTTAGAGGTGGAGAATGTGACGACCCAAAAGGGTCATCACCTATATTCCTACTCCCTCTGTACTTCTGATGCCCCGAAAACCTCATTTGGGGTTGCCTCGAATTGTGTGCGCAGTCCGAGCGCGTAGCCGGAAAAGTTTAAATATGAAATTTGTGAGAAAAATTGTTAAATCTTGGTATTTAATCGATTAAGTTTGACTTCGGTCAACGTTTTGGGCAAACGGACCCGGACCCGTGACCGTAGGAAAATATGGGACTTGGGCGTATGTCCGGAATCAAATTCCGAGGTCCCAAGCCCGAGAAATGAATTTTTGTGTGAAATTGTTTTCTGGAAATAATTAAGGAAATTGGAAATGAAATTTGATTAAAAGACTGTGGTATCAGACTCGTATTTTGTTTCCGACGCCCGGTACAAGTCTTATATACGGCTTAAGTACCTTCTGTAAAGTTTGGTTGAATTTGGACGTCGTTTGACGTGCTTTGGACTACAAACTCTAAACTTGATGTTTTATGAAAATTGGAAGGAAATCCTGGGTCTTGAGGCCTAATTTGATGATTATGATATTTTTTGGGCGATTTGATCGCACGGATGAGCCCGTAGGATGTTTTTGGAGCCCCGAGGGCTCGGGTGAGTTTGAGTAGGTCCCGGGAGGTCTTAGGCTAGAAATATCAGATGGTTGCAGGTTCAGGTGCTGCAGGCCCCAAGCGCGACCGCGGTGCATTTCTGCGCGGTCCGCGTGGCTAGGTTCAGAGGGCCAGTGAATTCTAGGTCAACCAGCGCGGCCGCACACCAAATCAGTGCGGTCCGCGCTGGGAGATTCAGAGAGTGGGTCTTGGGTCCATCCAACCAGCGCGGCCGCACACCAAATCAGTGCGGTCCGTGCTGGGTAGGTTCAGAGAGTCATTTTTCTTCCCTTCCTCAGCGCAACCGCGGTGCATTTTTGTGCGGTCCGCGCCAGTCTTCAGCATAGTATATAAAGTCGGGATTTTCAGTCAATTTTCACTTTTTCAAAACCCAAAACATAAGAGGCGATTTTCCAAACGATTCTACTTCTTCAAAATGATTGGTAAGTGATTTCTAACTCATTTTCTTTACTCCTTAACATCTTTAAACATAATTTCAACTTCAAAACAAAGATTTTAATGGGGAAATTGGGAATTTAGGGTAGAACCTAGGTTTTCTAAAATTGGGGGTTTTGGACCTCAATTCGAGGTCCGATTCCAAAATAACTTACATATTTGAGTTCATGGGGGAATGGGTAATCGGATTTTGGTTCGAACCTCGGGTTTTGACCATGTGGACCCGGGGGCATTTTTGACCTTTTGGGGTAAATTGATAAAAAAGCTATAATTAGTCATTGGGTTTGATTGGTTTAGCACATATTGATATCATGAAGTCCTTATTGCATAGATTTGGTTGAGTTGGAGCCGAATTCGAGAGGGAAAGCGGTTGTGGAGGATTGTATTGGCCGTGGAAGTTGAGATAAGTGTTTGGTTTAACCCTAGCTTGAGGGAATAGGAGTCGAGTCTTGTTTGCTAATTGCTAAATGATCGAGTACGATGTATAGGCATGGTGACGAGTTCCTATACATTGGGGTCTAGCATGACCGTGAGTCCTTTATGTGGGTTGTTTGAATATTGTTATGCCTTCCATGCTTATTTGATGGCTTCGATGCATTTTAAACACCTTGTGAAAGATATTGTGATTGTGGAAATCCGTGGAGCATTGGCTCAGTCTGAAATACAAATGGTGAGAGCATATGATATGAGAGATGCCTTGGAGCTTGACACGAGTGCTAATGAGAACTAGGATATGAAAATGAAAGAAAAAGAGAAATAACGATTTACTCTTGCATGGTTATTATTGGTTGTTTGTGTACCCTTGTTGGGATTTCCTTCCAAATACTTGTTCACTCCCTGCCTTTTATTTGTGACCGTTGCTTGGGCAAGGTTGAGAGGTAGACATTGTGGATCGGGTTGCACGCCGCAACAGTGATAATTGTGGATC
>NW_017675585.1:0-25650 GCF_001879085.1 Nicotiana attenuata | reverse complement strand
CTCTTCCGATCTAATCAAGAGAAAAACATTCTTGACAATAATAGTTCTTGTCATGTACCATTAAGTTGAGATTTTTTAGAAAAATTTCGGCACAATATTTTTGTTCAATTTGTTAACGGGTTTTCATTGATCAAAGAGTTGATAGCAAGGATCGGTCTCGGTGTGGATACGCATAGAGTCTTCGCACTATCGAAGAAAATTTTGAAACAAGACTCTCTTCACCAGGTACGTCTTAGATCCGATCTTTGACAGGTAAATAATTTTTAAACACGAAAAGTTCTGCCTAGGATTGTTATTATCTTCCGCTGCGTGTTACGAACACATATAAGCAATCCTACAGTGGTATCAGAGCCGTGTTTATTGTGTTTAAAATTTATTTACGAAATATTTTAAAGATTATATTTGAAGAGTTCAAACCATAATACATGTGTCTTGTGCAATAATCAAATTGTTTGAATACATATGTATTTATATTATTTTATTGTGAATAAAATATATATACATATAAGTTAACTATTGTGATAGTTTGTACTTTATATTTAAAAATTTTGTATTAGATACAACGAATATCTATAATAGGTTATTGGATTCTACTGTTATCTTAATTGTTATTAGTTCATGAGATGTTAATTAACAATAATATTTTAGCATGGATTATTTTTTTGTGATATTTGTGATATATATAAGATAAACATGTTAGAATATGTTGAATTTAGTTTTTATTGTCACGTGCTTGTTCATTACATAATTTTGAATTATTTATTACATGTGATGTAAATTAATTTAAGACTAAGCATGTAGACAACTTGAACTAAATTCACATGCTATAAAGATTTGATTTTCATGTTATTAAAAGTTATTTTAGTAAAAATTACCTCTCACTAAAATTTGAGTTCTTAAATAATAAATATAAGATATTTTATTATAGAGCTATCCATCAAAGTAAATAATTTTGTTTAATTCTTGTTTATAAGGAGCAGCCTGACTACCAGGAGACTTATAGTTCGAGAATATGTTAAAATTATTTATTGCATTAGATGTATGGATTGAAAGAATAATTCAATTTTTTACTAGACGCCTACCTTTAAAATATATATGAGAAACGACTTGACTTCCAAGAGGCTTATACATATTGTTAAAGGATTCCTTTTTATCCACTAACAGAAATAATGATTTCGTAAACTATAATGAGGGAAAATAGTTTAAAATTTATTAGTGGAAATATCATTTAGATAAAAGTCCATGTCTTTATGATATATGCAAATATGTTCTTATATTATTGCTTTTTCTTTTCTATATTTTAGATTTCTCAATATGACAGTCATATCACTGCGTGGAATACTTGAGACCAACAAGTTGGTAGGACCAAACTTCGATGATTGGTACAGAAATTTGAGAATTGTTCTCATGCATGGAAAACTTATTGATGTGATCGATAAGCCTGCCAAAGAAGTCCCAAAAGAGAATGATGAAGATGCCACCAAGATTTATCAGAAATACTTGGAAGAATGTCTTACTATCAAATGCATCATTCTCGCTTCGAAGAATTCTGAACTACAGAGGAAACATCAAGATATGGATCTAACTGCAATCATTGAACATCTTCAGAAGATGTTTGGTACACAAAGCAGGACAGCAAGATACCAGCTATCTAAGGCTTTATTTGGATCCAAATTGACTGGAAACTCTCCAGTTGGACCCTATGTCAATCGTATGATTGATCTTATTGAAGAACTTGAGAAGTTGGGGTGCAAATTGGGTAAAGAGCTTTCTCAAGATTTGATCTTATAGTCACTCTCTGAAATCTTTTCACAATTTGTTATTAATTTTAATATGCATAAAATGGATTGTGATCTTCATGAGATGCTTAACATGCTGATTGATTATGAGAATCAACTTGCATCTGAGAAGAAGAAAGGAACTGTCATGTTGGTTGGAAACCCTTCTAAGAAGAAGGGTAAGGGTAAAAATAAAGAAACTAATGTTGAATGTTTCCATTGTAAGAAGATAGGACATTGAAAAAGAAACTTCCCGGAGTATCTTGCAACTCTAAATGATAAGAAACAAGGTAAGACTTAATTGAAAAATATTTTCAAAGTTTCTTTAACTACTATTGATGTTTCATTATGGGTATAGATACTGGCAGTGGTTATAACATTTGCAATATGTTGCAGGGGTTCCAACTAAGTAGAAGGTTGAAGAAAGGAGAAATTAATCTACAAGTTGGAAATGGTGCAAAAGTTGCGGCCATAGCTGTAGGATCAATTTCTTTAATAATGCCTACGGGCAAAGTACTTATGTTGGACGATTGTTATTACGTTTTTGTTTCGAACATAATTTCACCTTCTATATTAGATAAACGTGGTTTTCACATAAATATAGGCAATGGTATTTGTTCAATTTATTATGGTGATAATTTATATGTGAATGGCTATCTTCAACATGATGTTTATGTCTTACCTAATGTGTGCTAATTCAATTATGCATGTTTCAAGTCTTAAGAGAAAAGGAGATGATCAAGTAAATCATACATATCTTTGGCATTGTTGACTTGGTCATATTTGAGAGAAAAGAATTAACAAGTTTTACAAGGAAGGGTACCTTGACAAATATGATTTTGAATCATATCCAACTTGTGAATCTTGTCTCAAAGGAAAAATGACCAAATCTCCATTTACTGGAAATGGAGAAAGAGCTCCTGAATTATTGGGACTAATTCATACAGATGTTTATGGGACCATGAAAATTCAAGCTAGAGGTGGATATTCTTTCTTCATCACTTTCACTGATGATATGTCAAGATATGGATTTGTGTATCTTATGAAACACAAATTCGAATCTTTTGAAATGTTCAAAAGGTTCCGTAGTGAAGTTGAGAAACATACAGGTAAAAGTATCAAGGTACTAAGGTCTGATAGAGGTGGAGAATATCTTAGTAAAGTTTTTACTAAGTATATCAAAGAGAATGTGATTCTCTCACAGTGGACACCTCCAGGAACACCACAACATAATGGTGTGTCTGAAAGGAGAAATCGAACCTTATTAGATATGGTGAGATCTATGATGGGGTTCACTGATCTTCCAATAAATTTGTGGGGATATGCTTTGGAAGCAGCAACGTACTTACTAAATAAAGTTCCCACTAAGTCAGTCTCTACAATACCATATGAGACATCGAAAGGATGTAAGCCTAACCTTAAACATATTAAAGTTTGGGGTTGTCCAGCTTACGTTAAGAGAATGCAGTCTGATAAACTTGACTCAAGATCTGATAAATGTCGGTTCATTAGATATCCCAAAGAAACAATGTGGTATTATTTCTATTACCCTTCTGACCATAAAGTGTTTGTGGCAAGAGGAGCAACCTTTTTGGAAAGGGAATTTCTTTTAGAAGGAAATTATGATGGAGAAATATAACTTAATGAAGTTCAAGAAACTAATGAATCAACACAATATAAAGATTATGAGACCAAAGTTGAAGAACCTTTATTGGAAGTTTTGAAGTTGCCATCTTCAACGGTTGAAGTTTAAGAACTAAATGTAGTTCAAGAACAGGCTAATGAACCAGTTCCAAACCAAATTGAACACCAACCAAATCCAGCACAAGGTGAACTGGTTGTACAAGTACCTCTTAGAAGGTCTACACGAGAACGTCATATACCAACTAGATTAAATCTAATGGTACAAGATGATGTATCAAATGAGGTTAATCATAATGATGATGACCCAAAGACCTATGCAGAGGCTATACAAAGTTCTGATTATGAGAAATGGCAAAAGGCCATGGAATCCGAAATGGAATCCATGAAGGAAAATAAAGTAGGGACTTTAGTTGAACCTTCAAAGGATATAAAACCTATAGGTTGTAAATGGATTTTTAAGAAAAAGATTGGAGCAGACGGAAAGGTGGAGACCTACAAAGCCCATCTTGTTGCCAAGGGATATCGGCAGAAAGAAGGAGTCAACTATGACGAAACTTTCTCTCCCGTGGCAATGCTCAAAACAATTCGGATTTTGCTTGCTATAGCAGCATACTATGATTATGAAATATGGCAAATGGATGTGAAAACAGCTTTCCTTAATGGTGAGCTAGAAGAGGATGTGTACATGACACAACCTGAAGGTTTCACATCTTCGTCTGATCATAATAAAATTTGCAAGCTACAAAGATTCATTTATGGACTAAAGCAAGCTTCTCGAAGTTGGAATATTCGCTTTAACAAGACAATTGAAAAGTTCAATTTTGTTAGATGCGAAGCAGAACCTTGTGTGTACAAAAAGGTTAGTGGGAGCACAATTATATTCTTAGTGTTGTATGTTGATGACATATTGCTCATAGGGAATGATATACCGGCATTGCAAAGTACCAAGATTTGGCTATCTGAACAGTTCTCCATGAAAGACTTGGGAGAAGCAGCTTATATATTAGGAATAATGATCTATAGAGATAGATCTAGGAAGCTGCTTGGACTTTCCCAGTCTTTGTACATTGATACCATCATAAAGAGGTATAATATGGATAATTCCAAAAGAGGCTATCTACCGATAGGCACTGGAATTACTCTTAGTAGGGAGGATTGTCCTAAAACACCTGAAGAGAGAGAACGCATGAGTAGGATCCCATACGCTAGTGCAGTGGGAGCTATCATGTATACCATGACATGTACACGTCCTGATGTGGCTTATGCACTTGGAGTGACTAGCCGTTATCAGGCAAATTTTGCGAGGAACATTGGAAGGTGGTGAAGACCATTCTTAAGTACTTAAGAAGGACTAAAGACCAATTCCTCATCTATGGAGATTCTGAGTTGAAACTTGAAGGTTATACTGATGCAAGTTTCTCTTCAGATAGAGATGATAGCAAATCTATTTCTGGTTATGTATTCACCTTAAACGATGGTGCAGTGAGTTGGAAAAGTTCCTAACAAGCTACAGTAGCTGATTTAGTGACTGAAGCAGAATATATAGCAGCTAGTGAAGCTGCTAAGGAAGCTGTATGGATGAAAAAGTTCTTAACTGAACTTGGTGTGGTTCCTTCAACAGAAGGTGCGGTTCCACTGTTGTGTGACAATACTGGAGCCATTGCTCAAGCAAAAGAACCAAGATCACACCAAAAGTCCAAACACGTTCTGCGATGGTATCACTTGATAAGAGAGATCATTGAACGTAGAGACGTGGAGATTCAAAAAGTTGATGGAAAGGAAAATGCAGCAGACCCATTCACTAAAGCTCTTGGTGCAAAGGAGTTTGACAAGCACAAGTGGAAATTGGGGATGAAGTACAAGAGCGATTGGCTCTAGTGCAAGTGGGAGATTGTTAGGGATATAGTATATATGCCCTAGATCCAATATCATATTTGATGATTTGAACATATTTTTTGTGAAGGTTATTTGATATAAAATATATATCGCATTTGATATTCTTTTATCATAGTTATTATTAATTTTTTGATTAACTTGATAAGGTCCTTGATTAAATTGTGAGATTTGACATTGTGATGGAGATCATGATAATGAGAGTCAAGTTTCTTATAATTTAATCTAAATTTGTTCTTGATCGTAGAATTATTATTAATTTGGACATTGGTAATCTGGTAAGATCAATATTTATGTGATCGTCTTTATTGGATAAAGATTAGTTTATCTCATTAACTAATTCGCATAGATAGATGATGCATATAAAGATATGATCATTGAACCGACTCATTGGATAATTCCTAATGGTTAGAATTACCATAAACTGTCAATAGGATATTCTCTTGAAGAATGTGATGTAAGAATTTCCTTTGACCTGATATCGTCATAGTAATTGAAAAGTTATTTACTGTGCTTTGATACTAGACACCTATGGCCCTAGGGCGATAGTTGAAAGGATATTGGGTACAGTTAAATACTTGTAGAATTAGTAATTGATCCAAGGTAGAATCTGTCAACTCTTGGTAATGAGTTTAAGCTTCATGTTGTCATGAATTATAAACGAACAAACTAAGACCTTGGTCAGGGCAATTGAATGAAAGAAGAAATGAGTTTCTTAGGTCATTCAATGGTCGATTATATTTGACATGAACACATAGTTGGTCGCCTATTTGGATTTGACAGTTGAACCATATCCTAGGGTGATCCAGAGCTATAAGGACAGAAGGAATTACTACATTATTCTTCTACTGGTTCTTGAGAGTAAATTGTATACTTCATTCTATCCGGTCGTTAAGGAGTGTTGCTAGACGCCACCCTTGATTAGTATATTGATGTGATCAATTTACTACCGGCTTAGTAATGAACCTATGGGGTCGCACGCTAACGAGTGTTCTGATCATTGCAAAAGGATTAATTACTTTATTATTTGATAATTAAATTAAGGAATTTAATTAGTCAAATAAATTTAGCTATTAGTCCAAATAAAATATTATTATATTCTTTGCTAGCACAGAGGATATAATTAATATTGTGAATAAATTAAAGTTTTTATTTGGACAGAAAATTAAATTGTATCTCTTGGTTGAAATATCTATATAAGATATATATAATTAATATTTGTGTATATAAGGTGTATATATATACAATATTAATGAAGAACACTTGATCCAATTTTGATTGGACATGGAATTTCATGAAAGAATTCTTACGGAAGAATTCAATTCAAACTCCTCAAGATCTTGGAAGATTCATCTCATTTAGAATATGATATATTTTTCAATGGAAAACTTTTACAAAGTTAATAAAGGAAGTTTGTCATACTCATTCCGTTTAGAATGGGTTATATTTTTCAATGGAAAACTTTTACAAAGTTAATAAAGGAAGTTTGTCATATTCATTCCATTTAGAATGGGATATATTTTTCAATGGAATTTTTTTACAAAGTTAATAAAGAAAGTTTGTCATATTGATTCCACTTAGAATGGGATATATTTTTAAATGGATTCAATTTTTATATTAAAAGACTTAGTCTTGATTTAGAATTGGAAGACATTCCATTGCAGTAGCAAAACTCTTAATTCTTCCACATTTTTCATCTTCCATTTTTGAAGTGAAAAATAAAAGGTTTGAGAAGCCATAAAAATCAAGAGAAAAACATTCTTGACAATAATAGTTCTTGTCATGTAACATTAAGTTGAGATTTTTTAGAAAAATTTCAGCACAATATTTTTGTTCAATTTGTTCACAGGTTTTCATTGATCAAAGAGTTGATAGCAAGGATCGGTCTCGGTGTGGATACGCATAGAGTCTTCGCACTATCGAAGAAAATTTTAAACAAGGCTCTCTTCACCAAGTACGTCTTAGATCCGATCTTTGACAGGTAAATAATTTTTAAACACGAAGAGTTCTGCCTAGGATTGTTATTATATTCCGCTGCGTGTTACGAACACATATAAGCAATCCTACACTAAAAACGTAGGATCTCTGTCACTTACGTCTTAGATCCGATCTTTGACAGGTAAATAATTTTTAAACACGAAGAGTTCTGCCTAGGATTGTTATTATATTCCGCTGCGTGTTACGAACACATATAAGCAATCCTACACTAAAAACGTAGGATCTCTGTCACTTAGAAGATAAAGTTATTCTTTTAACCTTTGTTTTCTACACACTTCAAAGGTAGAATCTATATGTTGTCTTCAGAGATAAAGTGATATATAAGTATTTCTTTAATGTTTCAACTTTAAATATATCACGGTGTTATAACTTGTGCGACTCAACACTTGAAGATTTACCGTTAGATATTCATTGGTCAACGTTAGTTTCAAGTGTGTGGAAAATAATATCGAATAATATATCTCCGCAACTAAAAAAATGTTTACGTTGAACCGAAAATGATCAAAAATACCCCTAAACTATTGAAAAAAGTTTTAAAATATCCTTCATTCACCTATTGAGCTAAAAATATCCCTCCATCCACCTTTTTTGTTCACTTATGCCCTTTGCCCGTTAAGTCAATGCTGAATTAAAAATAATAATTATTTAAATTCCACGTGGCAATTTCTTATTGGCCAAAATTAAACATCTAACACATTAGAAAGACCCACACATATCTACTAGTTTTTCGTACTAACTCGCTTTAAATACTAACCCGACCCAAACAAAAAATTCAATTAAAAAAAGGTCCCAAAATCACCAAAACCGTGACATAAAAAGTTATATAATTCCAAAATCTACAAGGTATATCACTACCAACTCATCTCTACATCAAGTGAGCTCCAAGAAGATTGATATTTTTCACCAAGTGTTTCAAACTGGGGTGTCTTTTTTTTTTTTGAACTTTTTATTCGGGTCAGGTTAGTGTTGGGGCGGGTTAGTCCGGTAAACGGGTAGATATGGGTGGGTCTTTCTAATAGGTTAGATGTTTTAATTTCGACGGCAAAATACATAGTTTACACATCCACCTTGCACTCAAATCCCTGTTACACACCTGTTGACCACGAGTATAACTTTACACACCAAACCTTTCAAATGTGTGTCAATTACACACTACTTTTGACCAGCCCCATTAATATTCAATGTTGTGTATACACGCGCTTATTTAATTTAAAAAACAAACGATTCTTTAATTAAAATGGACAACCCGACCCTTTCTTTAATCCCGACCCAAAAAAGATCCAACCCTGTCCATTAAAAACAACTCCGCGACCAGATTAACAAACATAATTCCATGTCACCAAGATGTTCTTCAGCCCTAACCTTTGAAGAGAATCCGACGAGAACACATCTGCTCTTTGTTGCTGTTACTTTCGTCATTTTCAGGTTAATATTCTCATTTTAGGTTGTTCAACCATTTTGATTTAGATGGGTGGGTCGAAATAGTTAGGGTTTATTTGGGTATTTCGTCAGGAGTATTTTTAGGGTTTAAGACATCTTTATAGGGAATCTCTTATCATTGTCTAATGAAATCTTTGGCTTTTGAGCTTGTGTTGTCTTTTTCTTTCTGTATTCTGTTATGTCTTTCTTTATTCTCCATTTTGATTTTTTTACTCTTTGTTTGCAAATGAAATTGAAACCTGTTGTCTGCTTTATTCAGGGACAATGTCTTTTAAAATTATTACTTTAAAGTGGTATCATGGGGGTGGGTTAATTATTGGTCCTTTTAGTAAATATGTGGGGGGCAGTCAAATCATGACTTTAGACGTGGATGTAGATATGATTTCCTTCTTTGAGCTTATGGATTACACTAGGGAGATGGGCCTAACTAACGTGATTGAGCTGTATATATGCCCGATGGATAGGAATGACAAGCTGGTAAATGTATTGACTGATAAGGATATTTTAGACATTTGCAATCAGTTAGAGGATGGGGATACACTAGAAATATATGTGACTCATGCTGCCCCTTTATCAGTACATGACCCTGGTTAAAAGGGGGAAAGTGTGAGTTGTAGTAAGGCTTCTAGAAGAAGGCCTATAGAGGTCCAAGAGGTTGAAGAGAGGTAGATAAAGATTCTGATGACATACACTGGACTTTAGAAAGTTCTGCTGCTTCCAAATCTTCTACTTCTGATGATGCTGCTACTGATGCTGCTGGAAATGAAGGAAAAGTAGACATAGACTGGACTTCTGATAGTTCATATGAAGTTGACTTAAATGTACCTGATGAGAATGACCTCTAATCTGATATTCATGAGGAGTTGGGTGAAGGTAGAGAGAAGGTGAAGAGAAGCAGGAGAAAAAGAAGTGAAAAGCCTAAAGGGAGGGGTGATATAAACATAGATAAAGCAGGTGTAGACATTGGGTTTGATGAGCTGCGTACAGGTAGTAAGCAAAATAGGTATGAAGGTCTAGTTGGGACTGATGAGCCGTACGTTGGTTCTTTAGATGCTGAAAGCTTTGCATCAGATGTGGAAGGTGAAGATGCTGAAGAACATAAGAGGAAAATGGAGGAAAAAATAAAAAGAAGAGATTCATCTTTGATCCTACTGCCAAGAAAATAACTTGGGAGTTAGGCTTGATATTTGAAAATGTTGATGAGTTTAGGGAAGCGGTCACCAAATATGCAATTCAAAAATGGGTGCAGATTGAGAACTGCATAAATGAGCCACATTGGGTGAGGGTTAAATGTATGGTACCTAAATGTGGATGGCTTCTAGCAGCTAGTAAAGATGGCAAATCCAATAATTTTAAGGTGAAAAGATATAATCCAGTGCACAAGTGTTATACAACCAACAAGAACAAGTTGTGTAATTCAAGATATCTTGCAAAAAGATACAAGAGCAAAATTATATCACAGCCAGGTATGAAGGTTTGGGAGTTGATAAAATTGATAAAGCAAGAACTGGACCTCTATGTAGGGAGATCAACTGCCCATAGGGCTAGAGCTAAGATATTGAAAGAAATCATTGGTGATGTGCATCAAGAGTTCAAAAGACTCTATGACTATAGAGATATGATTTTGCAGACCAATCTTGGGAGTACATGTGTGGTGAAAGCAGAAGATCAAGGTGATGAAAAACTGGTATTTTTTAAAATTTATGTTTGTTTACATGCCATGAAAAGGGGCTGGCCGGAAGGATGCAGAAGAATTATTGGCCTTGATGGATGTTTCTTGAAAGGAGTTTGCAAGGGATAACTTCTTGTAGCTGTCTCCAAAGATGGAAACAACCAGATGTTTCCAATTGCATGGGCAGTTGTAGAAGTGGAGAACACATTCAACTGGACTTGGTTTCTGAAATGTTTGAGTGAAGATTTGGGGTTGGAAGATGGAAGAGACCTTACAATGATGCCTGATATGCAGAAAGTAACTATTTTCCTTTAGTTTTTGTTCTCCTTCATTAACTATTGTTCTGTTCTCCTTCATTAACTATTGTTCTGTTCTGCCTCAGTAACTATTGTTCTGTTCTACTTCAGTAAATATTTTTCTATTTTTATGAATGCTGCAGGGTTTAATTAATATTGTAAGAGACTTGTTGCCTGAGTGTGAACACAGGATGTGTGCTAGGCACATCCTTGCAAATTGGTCAAAAGAGTAGAGAGGATTGGAGAGGAGAAATACTCTCTGGAGATGTGCAAGGGCTTCTAGTGTTGCATAATTGAATGACCAACTTGATATGCTAGACAAGCTTCGGGATGGCATATGTAAAAGTTTACTCCACTATAGAAAAGAAACCTGGTGCGGAGCTTATTTCAATTGCGATAGGAAGTGTGATATAGTTGAAAACAATATGTATGAGACTTTAAATTCCTGGATTTTGGTTGAAAGACGCAAGACAATCATCACAATGTTAGAGGAAATCAAAATTAAGCTGATGATTAGGATAAGTAAGATGAGAGAGTTCTGTGAGACATGGATATGTGATATCTCCCCAATAGCAATGAATGTTTATCAGGATAATTTATCTAAGTCTATGAAGTGTACTCCAAGATGGAATGGTGAAACAGGCTATGAGATTGAAGATCCTAAATACAAGCATGTGGTATCCTTAGTGAATATGACCTGTAGTTTCAGAGCTTGGCAGTTAAAAGGTATCCCCTGTTGTCATGCAATTGCTAGTATGCATTTCAAGGACATGGAACCTATTCACCACATTGCACACTGGTATCGTAATCCCACTTACTTGAAGGCTTATTCAACCTTTATCCGGCCTGTGCCATGTATGAAACAATGGCCATCTTCAGGCCACCCCCTATTGAACCTCCCCTATTAGAAACATGCCTAGCAGACAAAAAAAAAGGAAAAGAGAGAAAACTAAACATCCAAAATTTGGGAAGCTTTCAAGGAGAGGTATGGAGATGACTTGTTCCCTTTGTGGTGTGTTTGGACACAACAAGAGGGGATGCCCCAATAAAAAATCTGCTACTAGAAATGTTGCTGCTGGGAATGCTGCTGCTGGAAATGCTACTACTGGAAATGGCCGAGGAAGAGGAAGAAAAAGAGGAACTAGTAATACTACAACATCTAGTTCACAATCAGCAAGAGGTAGAGGTGTTTCTGCAATAGGTAGAGGGGTTGGAAGAGGTAGAGGCAGTGAAATTGGGTTGTTTCAAGCAAGGAATGAGTTCACTTCTTTTACTGTAAGTGAACTAACTTAAAGTATAATTAGTGTATCTTCCTTCTATTGAATGTAATATTGTAACTAAGTATACTGTATTTTGGCAGAGTGGAGGACAAAATCCAAGGGTCATTAGCACCGGAACTAAGACTAAGAGATCTACAGCTTCAACAGAGGAATGTGCTTACCAACCAAGAAGTACCGGCTTGAGGTGGATGGGCCAAAAAGCCATAAGCACAAGACAAATTCAAAGAAATGCAACATCACAACACAATCTTAGTCAAGCTAGTTCATCATCTCAACCAACGAAGAAGAAGAAAAAGAAATGAAGACTTTGGTGTTGCTTAAGCTTTATGTTTTGTTAAGTATTGCTATGGATAACAATGAGTTATGTTCTGTAAAGTGTTGCTATGTACAACCAAGTAAAGTGCTATGTTTTGTTAAGTGTTGCTATGGACAATAATGTAGTATGTTTTGTAAAGTGTTTTTATGGACAACCAAGTAAAGTGATATGTTTTGTAAAGTGTTGCTACGGTCAACCAAGTGCTATATTTTGTAAAGTGTTGCCAATCAGTTTTGGTGTCTGAAAATGAACACCTATTTTGTGGAATGAAGTATATTTAGGTCTTCTTTTTATACTGCTTTCCTTTGGTTATACAAAAGCTGCATTAGCCGTGATTGGTTGTTGTAAGCTAAATAAGAACATAACACAAGACAAGACTAACAAACTTTAATGACCTAAATAGGAATATAACACAAGAGCTTGAATACATCTCTAATAAAATAGGGGGTAACCCTCATAAACAACAACTTCAACGAGCCAAATGCATGAGGGACCCAATACATGAGAATATCATTACAATATATAGCAATCCTGAGAACTACCAAATACAATGGCCTTAAGGAAGATTAATCCTAAAATCAGAAAAAAAAATTCTCCTCCAGTTCCTCTGTTTTCTGGATTCCTGCAAATGCTCTTCAAATGGATTTTTCTTCTTAAGCAGAGCCAAAATCACCGGCTTCAAGTGTTCATGAGTCGGGGGGTCAAACCATGCGAAATACTTACAGCCAGTTTTCTTATATTTCTGCAAATCCATAAACAATTTGAGATGATGCTTATAAAATCTTGAAATAACGATTATAACAATCTAAGGTTACCTCATAATTTTTACAGCCGTAGAATCGACGACCAGGATTGTCTGTGCTCCATGAAATTACTAGTTCAGCTGCATCTCCACATATACAAAATGGACCCGAAATCTCCATTCAATATGAACCCTCATAAGAGAATTGATAGAAGAATAATAATGTATTGCACTTTAATTGAACAAATATAACCAGCTTCAAAATATTAGATGTGGAAGGTGAAGATGGGGGTTGGATTTTTCTGAAATTGGTTCCTTTTAATATGAAGAAGATGAAAATGGTTGCTTTTAATAAGAAGGAGATGAAGAATTGGGCATTAGGGTTAAGAAAATGGGCCTAATTCCAGTAATTGGCCGTTGTAATTTGTCAGGTGAGGCAGAAAATAACTTTTCACGCACTGCATTGGTCGTGTTTCACACGTCCTAGAGGCTGGTCAAAAATAATGTGTAATTGACACACATTTGAAAGGTTTGGTGTGTAAAGTTATACTCGTGGTCAACAGGTGTGTAACAGGAATTTGGGTGCAAGGTGGATGGGTAAACTATGTATTTTGCCTAATTTCGACCAATAAGAAGTTGTCATGTGTATTTAAATAATTATTTTTAAAATTCAGCATTAACCTAATGGTCAAAGGGTATAAGTGAACCAAAAAGGTAGATGGAGGGATATTTTTAGCCCAATAGGTGGATGAAGAGTATTTTTAGATATTTTTCAATAGTTCAGGGATATTTTTGACCTTTCTCTGTATGTTGAATCAATAAACACATAACGAGTGGTTTTCTCATAAATTTAGGGCAAAGGGTCAAATTTGTCTATCTACTATTGTTTATTGGTTGCTTGTGCCACCCGTTATATTTTTTGGCCATTCTCGTCCCTACTGTTAACAAAGTTTGCAAAATTACTCCTAACCCTAACGTCCCTCCACCGTGGCAGCTGACCCCTCTAATACTTTGTCCATGTCAGCAGTCAAGTCAGATGCCATATCATCAACCCCACCAAATTAAAACCCTAACATAAACGCCCACACTCCTCACCACTCCACCCTTTCTCTCATCTTCTCTCCCTCACCTCATACCAAAATCGTCGGAAACCATGGCATTTCGCCGGAAAATTTTCAGCGGGCAGAACTAACCTCCACAGACAGCAACCCCGTCCTCTGGCAAGAAATTTAAATCAACTCACACAGACAAAAATTGCCGATAAGATTAAAATCCATCAAAGTATTACAAAGTATTACTACCGTAGCGTTACTCAATGTAGCCATGTCAGATCTTGTTGGAAAACACCCATTTTTTGGCATAAAAAATATTTCTTCTCTTCATATCTTGCTTGATTTCTCTCATGGAACCATTGAAGAATTTGTAAATAAAGCTTGGGAATATACAGTGGGGGGGGGGGGGGGGGTTTTAGCAAATATTTCTTCTCTTTATATCTTTGTAAAGAATTTGGTTCTTCATTGTTTTACTGTGGATGAGAATGTGAAAAAAATGGAGGAGATACGGTAGGGGGGGGGGGTTTATGTAAAGAATATGGGTCTGTCAATTAATGGTGGTGTTAATGGTGGCTGGTTAGTACTGATTTGGGAGATGTATTTGAAAGGAGACTAAGATCACCATACAAAGGATTTGGAAAAGCTTGAAGAGTACCTAATAGGTCTGTCATGTTCTTCAGAAGTTGTTGAAGTTCATTTTATGTTACTTGAATATAGTGTTGAGGCTGAAAATTATTTATTAAATTATGATTTTGAAGCTATTTTGTAGTAAAATATTAAGGCTTTTGGGTGGTAAAGCTGCCGATGGAAGAAGAAATCGAAGGGGAAGAAAGGTATTGGAGGTGGTGAGGTTAATTATGTGGCATTTTTAATTGAGGGATCCTGTAACGACTTGACCGGTCGTTTTTAATAAGTACAATGTAACGACCTGACCGGTCGTTTTGAGCTTTTGCACTTTGATCGCCTGTTCTCGGGCATGACTTGCCCCGTGTTATGTACTATGACTAATGTAGATCGTTGGTTTTAGTTTTAGGAAAATTTGGAATGAATTGGAAAGAACAGTTTCAGTTGAAAGCTTTGAATTTGAAAGGTTTGACCAAGAGTTGACTTATTTGTATATGAGCTCGGATCGGAGTTTATATGATTTGGTTAGTTTCGTTAGGTGATTTGTGACTTAGGAGCGTGATCGAAATTAGTTTTGGAGGTCCGGTGTAGAATTAGGCTTGAATTGGCGAAGTTAGTATTTAGGCGATTTCTGGTTGGTAGGCGAGATTTTGATCCGGGAGTCGGAATGGAATTCCGAGAGTTGCTGTAGCTTCGTTATGTGATTCGTGATGTGTGCGCAAAATTTAGGTCATTTAGACGTCGTTTGGTTGGGTTTTTTCTCAAATGCGTGCTTCGGAAGTATTAGGAAACTTAGGCTTGAATTCGATGTGAATTGATAGTTTTGGTGTTGTTTGAGGTGTTTTGGTGATTGGAACAAGTTTGAATGAGGTTTTAGGATGTGTTGGTATTTTTTGTTGAGGACCCGGGGGCCTCGGGGTGATTTCGGATGGCTATCGGGATGAGTTTTGGACTAGTGCAAATTGCAGGCCTGCTGCTTCTGGTATTTCCGCTTCTGCGGAATTGGAACCGCAGAAGCGGTATCGCATATGCGGCGTGGGAGTCGTGGAAGCGGAAAAGGGACAGGCTAGGCTGGACCGCAGATGCGGAGTGGGGACCGCATCTGCGGAGTCGCAGATGCGACTTTTAGACCGCAGATGCGGCCTGGGTGTTAAGTTATTTTCCGTAGAAGCGGAGGGAGTAGTCGCAGAAGCGGTAGTCGCAGAAGCGAAAGGATGACCGCAGAAGCGGTAATGTCTGGGCAGAATATTTAATTGGTCTTCTTCACGAATTTTTAAGGGTTCTTCAGTTCTAACCTCGGACTTAGAGGATTGTGGGCGATTTTGAAGACAGAACTCAAGGGGTTTCGATAAAGAATTTACTCTTGAACTTAAAACACGATTTTATGGTGTAAATACATAGATTAGAGCTGAAAACTCAAGTAATTAATGGGCAAAAATGGTGGTTTAGGGCTTGAAAGTTAAGGGAACAAAAATTGGGAATTTTGGGGTCATTTGGACTCCGATTTTGGTATTCTTTATATGTGTAGACTCGCGGCGAGATAAGAAATCCGTTGGTGTAAGAATTTCTGAGTTTCGAGAAGTGGGCCCGGGCTCGAGTTTTGCTAATTTTGAGATTCGTGATATTTTTTGATTGTTTTCGATTGGGTATTGTCTCCTTGGCATATTGTGACGTATTCGTTGTGGTTTTGATCAGATTCGACGCGCGAGGAGGTCGATTGCGAGGCAAGGGCATAGAGAGCTAGGGTTTTGGCCGGTTTGAGGTAAGTAATGATTGTAAGTGCTGTTCTGAGGGTTTGAAACCCCGGATTACACATCGTTGTGTTACTTTGCGGTGACTTACACGCTAGATAACGAGCGTGGGGTAGAGCACTGCCGGGGATTGTGACCTAGTCCTTCCCGAACGAGTACTTTATATGCGTATTTGATAGTTAATTGTTTGATGTCATTATATTTTGGGCTGTGTGCCATGTTTGGGGCCTTGTTCCAACTTGTTGAGACCCTTAAGGGCATTTTTACTATCTATCCTCACTCTACTTGTTTGAAAGCATATCCTCAGTCATGTTTTACCTAGTTATTACTCAAATCTAGCTTTATCACTATATTCTTAAGAATGTGGAAACTATTTTGGGCTGAGCTCCCTATTTTACTGATGGTCCGAGCGATCGTAAGATGATGACTGAGGTAGAACGAGGGTCTGGTTGTGAGATTGATGATTGAGATAGACTGAGAGTCTGAGGGTGAGATTAATGACTGAGAGAGGCCGAGGGCCTAGTTGTGAGGATTATATATCCATGGATCGGGCTGCACGCCGCAGCGATACTTATATGGATCGGGCTATACGCCGCAGCAATATTGCGCTTGGGCTGTAGGAGCCCCTCCGGAGTCTGCACCCCCACAGTGAGCGCGGGTACCCATATGGATCGGGCTGCACGCCGCAGCGGTTACTATATGGTACCTATTGAGCGTGAATGCTAAGTACGAGTTCTGATGGTAAGAGTTGAGTCACGAGTCTGAGAGGCTAGCCCGAGGGGTGATAATTATATACATGCATATGAGTGATGTTTGCCTGAGAGGCCTGTTTATGAACTTGTTGATTTCACTCCTCTTTAAAGTGAGTTTCTATCGAATATGTTGATTTATATACTATTTTCACTCATCTTTATATTGAGCCTCTGTCGGAAAGTTAAACAAATGATTTAAAACAACCTTTATTTAAACTGGAGGTTATGAGATGTTCAGAAATTAATCACTGATTTGGCATTTGGTTATTTCCACCGAGATTTTCAAGTTATGAAGTGTTTATGATTACTGTCTTGCCCGAGGGGCTGTTTTACGAACTATGCTTTGCCGAGGGGCCAATTATGGCTTTAATCGCTATTATTCTTTTTAAATTGTATTGAACCCCTATTGAAACTGCTGGAAGGTATTTGAAAATGATTTTTTTTCTAAAAGTTGGATTTTATAAGGGAAGGTTGGCTCGTATTATGATTTGAAAGCCTGTTGTGTTTATTGAGCCTAACGTGAATGTGGATTCATTGTTTCCTACTGCTCAGTCTTTATTTACTCTTGTTACTTACTGGGTTGGAGTACTCATTTTACTCCCTGCACCTCGCGTGCAGATGCAGGTATTTGTTTCCCCGGTAGCGGGTTTTGAGCTGATCGGAGGCTGAGTTATCGGAGTTTAGCAAGGTGGCTGCCAGCATTCGCAGCACCATATTTCTTCCTCTTGTATATCAGTCCTATTTTGTATATTTCAAACTTCGTAGTTGTATTCGTACTTTAATAGATGCTCGTCACTTGTGACAGCCCGGTTTGGGCTGTGTTTAGGTTTCATTATGCACTTATTAAAGAGATCTTTTGATAGACTGTGGTTATTTAGTCATATTAAAGATGCTTAGTAATGTTAACTATTCTAAAAAAAAGGATAAATTGGGTTAGTTGGCTGGCCTCGTCTTCACGAGGGGCGCCATCACGACCGGGTTTGGGAATTGGGTCGTGACAAGTTGGTATCAGAGCCTAGGTTACTAGGTCTCACGAGTCATGAGCAGGTTTAGTAGAGTCTCGCGGATCGGTACGGAGACGTCTGTATTTATCCTCGAGAGGCTGCGGAACCTTTAGGAAAACTTCATATTCTTGAACTCTTATCGTGCGTTCTTGATTCAGCTTGAAAAATAACTCTTGAAATTCCTTCCACGGGTTCGTATGCGTGCAAGAGCGCTCAGTATAAGATGTGCTCTCTGTGAGTTGATGTTGGGCCAGTCTGGAGGACTTGAGGCTGGATTTTTGCCTATGGCTTGAGCACCGAGGTGCTGATTGTGTGAGCAAGTGTTTTGAACTTATATGTTCGGTATTGTCCCTATTAGTGGAAGTGACGGCTACGTGATGGGTATGTTGGTAGTGCGAGATGTATCAATGTGACTTAGAAGTGACGAGGAAGGTCTGCTGGATGATAGAAGAACTATTAGGTGTTTGAATTCCATCGTGATTCGAGGTATAGCCCGAGTTATGGGCGTGTGAAGAATCTTTTCATGTTTCCAGTCGAGAGTGAAGTAAATTTTATGTTGCGGTACGAGTTCAGACTCAGGAAGACTAAGTGGCTGTGTAATGTGTATGGCGGTGGAAGTATACAGAAATGCTATGTTGAAGCGAAGCAGGTGGGTTATCTCCTGCAAAGTGTCCTGAAGTGGTGCGATCCTTATGTGTATAATAGGAGATTTCATGAGCAAGTGAAAAGTACGGTCATTTTGAGATTTTGCACTTTGATCGACAGATTCTCGGGCATGACTTCCCCCGTGTTATGTACTATGACTAATGTAGATCGTTGGTTTTAGTTTCAGGAAAATTTGGAATGAATTGGAAAGAACAGTTTCAGTTGAAAGCTTTGAATTTGAAAGGTTTGACCAAGAGTTGACTTATTTATATATGAGCTCGGATCGAAGTTTGTATGATTTGGTTAGTTTCGTTAGGTGATTTGTGACTTAGGAGCGTGATCGGAATTGGTTTTGGAGGTCCGGTGTAGAATTAGGCTTGAATTGGCGAAGTTAGTATTTAGGCGATTTTCGTTTGGTAGGCGAGATTTTGATCCACGAGTCGGAATGGAATTCTGAGAGTTGTTGTAGCTTCGTTATGTGATTTGTGATGTGTGTGAAAAATTTCAGGTCATTCGGACGTTGTTTGGTTGGGTTTTTGATCAAATGCGTGTTTCGGAAGTTTTGGAAAACTTAGGCTTGAATTTGATGTGAATTGATGGTTTTGGTGTTGTTTGAGGTGTTTTGGTGATTGGAACAAGTTTGAATGAGATTTTGGGATGTGTGGGTATTTTTGGTTGAGGTCCCGGGGGCCTCGGGGTAATTTCGGATGGCTATCGGGATGAGTTTTGGACTTGTGCAAATTGCAGGCCTTCTGCTTCTGGTATTTCCGCTTCTGTGGAATTGGAACCGCAGAAGCGGTATCGCATAAGCGGCGTGGGAGTCGCGGAAGCGGAAAAGGGCCAGGCTAGGCTGGACCGCAGATGCGGAGTAGGACTGCATCTGCGGAGTCGCAGATGCGACTTTTAGACCGCAGATGCGGCCTGGGGTGTTAAGTTATTTTCCGCAGAAGCGGAGGGAGGAACCGCAAAGGCGGTAGTCGCAGAAGCGAAAGGATGACCGCATAAGCGGTAATGTCTGGGCAGAATATTTAATTGGTCTTCTTCACGAATTTTTAAGGGTTCTTCATTTCTAACCTCGGTCTTGGAGGATTGTGGGCGATTTTGAAGAGAGATTTCAAGGGGTTTCGATAAGGTTTGGACTCTTGAACTTAAAACACGATTTTATGGTGTAAATACATGGATTAGAGCTGAAAACCCAAGTAATTAATGGGCAAAAATGGTGGTTTAGGGCTTGAAACTTAAGAGAACAAAAATTGGGAATTTTGGGGTCATTTGGACTCCGAGTTTGGTATTCTTTATATGTATAGACTCGTGGCGAGATAAGGAATCCGTTGGTGTAAGAATTTCTGAGTTTCGAGAAGTGGGCCCGGGGCTTCGGTTTTGCTAATTTCGAGATTCATAATATTTTTTGATTGTTTTCGATTGGGTATTGTCTCCTTAGCATATTCTGACGTATTCGTTGTGATTTTGATCAGATTCGATGCTCGAGGAGGTCGATTTGCGAGGCAAGGGCATAGCGAGCTAGGATTTTGGCCGGTTTGAGGTAAGTAATGATTGTAAATGCTGTTCTGAGGGTTTGAAACCCCGGATTACACATCGTTGTGTTACTTTGAGGTGACTTACACGCTAGATAACGAGCGTGAGGTAGAGCACCGCTGGGGAATTGAGACCTAGTCCTTCCCGAACGAGTACTTTATATGCGTATTTGATAGTTAATTGTATGATGTCATTATATTTTGGGCGGTGTGCCATGTTTGGGGCCTTGTGCCGACTTGTTGAGACCCTTAGGGGCATTTTTACTATCTATCCTCACTCTACTAGTTTGAAAGCATATCCTCGGTCATGTTTTACCTGTTTATTACTCAAATCTGGCTTTATCACTATATTCTTAAGAATGTGGAAACTGTTTTGGGCTGAGCTCCCTGTTTTACTGATGATCCGAGCGATCGTGAGATGATGACTGAGGTAGAACGAGGGTCTGATTGTGAGATTGATGATTGAGATAGACTGAGAGTCTGAGGGTGAGATTAATGACTGAGAGAGGCCGAGGGCCTAGTTGTGAGGATTATATATCCATGGATCGGGCTGCACGCCGCAGCAATGTATATATATATATATATATATATATATATATATGGATCGGGCTGCACGCCGCAACAATATTGCACTTGGGTTGTAGGAGCCCTTTCGGAGTTTGCACCCCCACAGTGAGCGCGGGTACCCATATGGATCGGGCTGCACGCCGCAGTGATGGATCGGGCTGCACGCCGCAGCGATATATGGATCGGGCTGCACGCCACAGCGGTTACTATATGGTACCTATTGAGCGTGAATGCTGAGTACGAGTTCTGAATGGTAAGAGTTGAGTCACGAGTCTGAGAGGCTAGCCCGAGGGGCGATAATTATATACATGCATATGAGTGATGTTTGCCTGAGAGGCCTGTTTATGAATTTGTTGATTTCACTCCCCTTTAAAGTGAGTTTCTATCGAATATGTTGATTTATTGACTGTTTTCACTCATCTTTATATTGAGCCTTTGTCGGAAAGTTAAACAAATGTTCTAAAACAACCTTTATTTAAACTGGAGGTTATGAGATGTTCAGAAATTAATCACTGATTTGGCATTTGGTTATTTCCACCGAGATTTTTAAGTTATGAAGTGTTTATGATTACTGTCTTGCCCGAGGGGCTGTTTTACGAACTATGCTTTGCTCGAGGGGCCGATTATGGCTTTAATCGCTATTATTCTTTTAAATGGTATCGAACCCCTACTGAAACTACTGGAAGGTATTTCAAAATAATATTTTTTTTCTAAAAGTTGGATTTTAAAAGGGAAGGTTGGCTCGTATTATGATTTGAAAGCCTATTGTGTTTATTGAGCCTAACGTGAATGTGGATTCATTGTTTCCTACTGCTCAGTCTTTATTTACTCTTATTACTTACTAGGTTTGAGTACTCACTTTACTCCCTGCACCTCACATGCAGATGTAGGTATTTGTTTCCCCGGTAGCGGGTTTTGAGCTGATCGGAGGCTTAGTTATCGGAGTTTAGAAAGGTGGCTGTCAGCGTTCGCAGCACCACATTTCTTCCACTTGTATATCAGTCCTATTTTGTATATTTCAAACTTCGTAGTTGTATTCGTACTTTAATAGATGCTCGTCACTTGTGACGCCCCGGTTTGGGCTGTGTTTAGGTTTCATTCTGCACTTATTAAAGAGATCTTTGATAGACTGTGGTTATTTAGTCATATTAAAGATGCTTAGTAATGTTAACTATTCTAAAAAAAAAAGATAAATTGGGTTAGTTGGCTGGCCTCGTATTCACGAGGGGCGCCATCACGACCGGATTTGGGAATTGGGTCGTGACATACAACCTCGTCTCCCCATATACTGCTAAATTCATGCTTCATGTTTCTTATGTAACTTGCGAGGGAAATTGGTTCGGGTTCGGAAAGGTTTTGAAAGGAATTGAGACACTTAGTCTCCAAGAAGAGAGGTTAAGTTGAATTATATTGACCGAAAGGTGAAATATGAGTAAACAAATCCTGAATGGATTTTTGGATTTAGGATCGTTCCCGGAAAATTATTTTGAAGTTTGTAGTTTAATTAGGCTTGAAATGGCGAAAATGAGAAGTCGAAGTTTGGAAATTTGACCGAGGGGTTGACTTTTTGATATCGAGATCAAAATCCGACTCAAGAAGTCGGAATACCTCCATTATGTCATTTATGACTTGTGTGCAAAATTTGGGGTCAATCGGACCTGATTTGATAGGTTTCGGCGTTGTTTGTGGAATTTAAAATTTCTAAGTTCTTAAGCTTGAATCCGAAGTTGATTTGGGGTTTTGATGTTATTTTGAGTGATTCGAAGGCTCGACTAGGTGTTAATGATGTTATGGGAGGTGTTGGTGTGTTTGGGTTAAGGTCTGAGGGCCTCGGGTGTGTTTCGGGTTGTCACACCTCCTTTTTCACCTACACCCCGGAAGGGTATAAAGGGAGTTTGTCCAATTAGAGTGACAATCGAAACGGGATTATATTTATTTAAAGAATTCAGAGTCGCCACTTGGGAGATTTATGGTGTCCCAAGTCACCGGCGGAAAAAGAAGAGAGAGGGCGTGGCAATGGTTGATTCAGGAACTTGGATCGGACCCAGCGGCTCATCTTACCACTACAATCAGCCTCGACCCCACCAAGCTTACCCCCACACCCAGTATAATCCACCCCAACACTACTACCCCCCACCAGAACCTCATTTCTCCATCAGGACAAACTACCCAAAATTCAAAATTAAAGCTAAAAATGTAAAATAAACTATTTTGTGATTTTCCTTTTCTAATTACTAATTAATTCCTAAAAATGCAAAGTTAAATCCTAAATGCACATGCAACATTTTTTTTGTATTTTTTATTAATTAAATAAAATAAACATGCGCTGACAAATGCAAACAATTGACAGAAAATGCCACAAAATCCACAAAATTGCAAACAATGGAAAAAATTGTTTTGTTTTAAATTTGTGGGAGTAATTCTCATAGGGCAAAAATCACGTGCTCACAAGGGTGAGTTTTGAGCGAGTCCGGACATTCCGGAACTTAGAAAATGGATGGGGGCAGAAGTTTTAGTGCTGGTCGCGGTGGATTTAGTGCTGGGCGCGGTGGTTTTAGTGCGGCCGCGGAAAATGGTCCGCGGTCCGCGGTCATGAAGAATTCGCAGGTCGTCGGTCCAACTTCGGAAGCTCATATCTTTTAATCTACAAGGAATTTGGGGATGAGTCAAAAACGAAAGTTGTATATCATTGAATCTAGTTTTGAGACACATATTATAATAGGCTTTTGGACATCTGTAGCGAATGTTATGGCAAAAATACTAAAGCCTGTCACTGCAGAGGAAAACCTGTGCGGCCGCGATCGTTTTTGTGCGGACCGCACTGGTTTTGTGCGGACCGCAGAGGTGGAAATGTGTGGGGTACTCTATAAATACGAGGTTTTGGGTTTTATTTGTTATTTTGACCTAGAGAGCTCGGATTTTGGCGATTTTTCGAAGGTTTTTCCAGAAATTCATCGGGGTAAGTGATTCTAACTCAGATTTGGCTATAGTACATGAATCTATCATTGAAATCATCATTTGATTCGGGATTTGGGGTGAAAATTTGGAGAAATTTTTTAGAAACTTCTAAAATGAATTTTTGAGATCCGAAGAACAATCGGATGTCGGAATTTGATAAAATTGGTATGGTTGAACTCGTATTGGAATGGGTATTCGGATTTCATAAAAATCAAGTCGGGTTCCGAGAGGCGGGTCCCGCGTTGACTTTTGGTTGACTTTTTAATGTGAATTTTTAAGTCAATGTTTTATTATCCGGAATTGTTTCTGATGTATTTTAATAAAGTTATACAATTAATTTGGATAGATTTGAGCCTCTCGGAGGTCAATTCAAGCAAGAAGGTTATTTTGGAATATCGGCCTAACTTCAAAAAGGTAAGTGTTTGGTCTAACCTTAGCTTGAGGGATTAGGAGTTGTGTCCTATTTACTATGTGTTTTTTGTTGAGTACGACGTATAGGCATGGTGACGAGTATCTATACGTTGGTGTCAAGCATGCCCGTGAGTCTTATACTTTGATTAATGTGACTCCGTTTCGTATTGTTCATGCTCTATATGATAATTTTATTGAGGAATATGACTTGTAGAAGTATTATTGTTAATTGAACATGGTAGAGCGTTGGCTCAAGTTGAGAATTGTATTGTTGAACATTGTAGAGCATTGGCTCAAGTTAAGAATAGAATTGTTGAACATTATAGAGCATTGGCTCAAGTTGTGAATTGAGTTGTGAAGTAAATGTGAAAGCAGAAAGGAGAGAGAGAATCATGATATTGTCTCCCTTGCTAGGATGTTATTGTTTCGATATTGTTTCCCTTGCCGGGATTTGATTGTTGTACTATTGTTCCCTTGCCGGGATTTTATTGTAATTTCATTTATTCCTTGCCCTTATTTCTTGTGATTGTTGTTTGGGTAAGAGAGTGTTAAAGCACGAANATCGGATGTCGGAATTTGATAAAATTGGTATGGTTGAACTCGTATTGGAATGGGTATTCGGATTTCATAAAAATCAAGTCGGGTTCCGAGAGGCGGGTCCCGCGTTGACTTTTGGTTGACTTTTTAATGTGAATTTCTAAGTCAATGTTTTATTATCTGGAATTGTTTCCGATGTATTTTAATAAAGTTATACAATTAATTTGGATAGATTTGAGCCTCTCGGATGTCAATTCAAGCAAGAAGGCTATTTTGGAATATCGGCCTAACTTCAAAAAGGTAAGTGTTTGGTCTAACCTTAGCTTGAAGGATTAGGAGTCGTGTCCTATTTGCTATGTATTGTTTGTTGAGTACGACGTATAGGCATGGTGACGAGTATCTATACGTTGGTGTCAAGCATGCCCGTGAGTCTTATACTTTGATTAATGTGACTCCGTTTCGTATTGTTCATGCTCTATATGATAATTTCTATTGAGGAATATGACTTGTGGAGTATTATTGTTAATTGAACATGGTAGAGCGTTGGCTCAAGTTGAGAATTGTATTGTTGAACATTGTAGAGCATTGGTTCAAGTTAAGAATAGAATTGTTGAACATTATAGAGCATTGGCTCAAGTTGTGAATTGAGTTGTGAAGTAAATGTGAAAGCAGAAAGGAGAGAGAGAATCATGATATTGTCTCCCTTGCTGAGATGTTATTGTTCCCTTGCTGGGATTTTATGTAATTTCATTTAT